>NW_027286841.1:5039730-5277230 GCF_022747635.1 Hetaerina americana | reverse complement strand
AGTCCTAAGCCATCCACAAAGCCATGGCAAACCATGCCATGTTCCCCAATGTTAATCATGTCCAATTCTCTCCCGTCAACCGACCCGCTGATGCTCTCCCCCTATAATTTACCTTAAAAAGCTGCAAACTAAGTTCCTCCTTCCACGGTGCACCACGCCCCTCTGCATCCACACCCTCCCATCCTCCACTGGTCACTAAAAATGACTCCCTTCGTGAATGCTCTTTCAATGACTGTTACAATGTGTCGGTCATTGGTTCCCACCCCCTCCCCCACCCCACCTCAGATATTGCGATAAAGGTGAGAAACATCCATGCATGCATTTTTGGCTTCCGGGAGTTTGCTCGGACCTCGGTCAGAACTTTGCCCGCTTTGGGGATACGCTCTCCCATCCCTTTGTCCCCCACCCCTGCCGGTCAACCCCAAACCCTTCCCCCTCCCATCTTCCTCTGGTACACCTACCCTCTCCTCCTGCACACATCACCCCTATCTTCAGCTTTCCTCAAAAGTTGATTGTGCCACCGAAATATTCAAAAAACAAAATTATGAGTGCCTTTTTATGTGTTTCAAATTTTATATGCCATCGCTCACACATGTGACTAACTATATATATATATATATATATATATATATATGTATATGTATATAGATTTATTTATTTAAAAAGAAGATCCGTGGTTCGAGTTCCGGTCATGGAAACCTTTTTACGCTTTTGATCTGCTCCATTTTACCTTACCCCCCAATCCTGTGTTTGTCTTGTACACATTTGAACGTGTTCCTATCCCTTTCCCTTGCATCGATATCCATGTGAATGAATATATAACATGCAATATATAATGTTTTAGTGTTAATATTATTAATTATATAATAGCAAAGCGAATGTGATTTAAAATAGTATATCTTAAAAATTTGATCTTAGGGTTTACGTTAATGATTATACTTTTCAATTACTGTTCATGAAAGACAGAACAAATGTTGGACATTTTATTTCGTGTCAGTCGCTCACTCCTCTTTTGATATTTAAAATACGAAGCTTTCGACTTATTTTTATAATTATTTCCCTTTCTCTAAATACATGTCCTAATTCCCTTTTACTCAATTTAATAACAACGAGGGTCATCCGGAAAGTAGTACCCGTTCGTGCCGCATGAAGTGCTGACGACGCGAGTAGCCGCTGGACGAGGTCAGATAGCTTCAGTGACTTGTCTGCCTTCTCTGAGCCAAGTTGCGTGACGCTAGCATTGCCTGTGTTGTTTCTGTGATTGTTTACAATGTTTAAAAAAATTGAGAACGCCGCCAGTTGTGAAGTGAGGGCAGTGATTAAATTCCTCAATGCAAGAAACGTTCGCCCATGTGATATTCCCATGGTGTATGGAGACAATGTAATGGACGAGTCGTCTGTTCGGCGGTGGTGTCGCAACTTCAACATGGGGAGGGGGAACACACACGACGATGAGCGTTCGGAGAGACCGTCTGTCATTACAGACCAACTGGTGAGCTCAGTTGACGAATTCGTGAGGAACGATCGGCGCGTCACAATTGATGACATCTGTGAGCATTTTCCCAATGTTTCTCGAACAATTGTTCATGAAATTGTTAAACACCATCTGCATTATGCAAAAATTTGTGCAAGATGGGTCCCTCGCGTATCTCAATGAGCTGGCGGCGAAGGACTATGCAGCAGGAATACAGAAACTTGTCACACGTTATGACAAATGCCTTAATTTGCTTGGAGATTATGTTGAGAAGTAGTTTAAAGTATCCTCTTTCAAATAAATTTTTTTATGTTTGTTAATATTTACTTTTGTGTCTTTATTTCACGAACGGGTACTACTTTCCGGATGACCCTCGTAGTTTAATTATTTTAGCAATGAAATTTAATCGGCAGCGTGTATATATAAACATACACACACATATACATACATATATATATATATATATATATATATATATATATATATATATATATATATATATATATATATATATATACACAATGCTGAGCGGTTTCAACGCTACATATTAACAAAACTGTTTACCAGCCCTCTATTATTTTTTAATGGATCCGAGCGTTCTCAATGAGTGAGAAAAGAAAAGAAAATGCTTGCGGAGATCTCAGCCGAGATGATTTCGCAATGTTTTTACCTTTATTTCTTTCCATTCCCGAAACATTTTTTTAGACAAGAGAGTAACCGCTGTACATAGTAATTATTTATCAATCGGGGACATGGAACTATCATCATTTCATTTACATTTATCATGAAATATAATGTGCATCGAGACAATGACTCCCAGCATTCCAATTGTTTACCTTTGAATGCCGGCATGGAGAATTCCGAGTCCATTTCGCTTCCTCTTTCATTGCCCCCCCCCCCCGGGCCCGTTAAAAACCTTTTACGGTTCGACTGCGTGGAGCGGCATCCGCCGGGGCGATCCTCCAGCGCCGTTCAGCGCCGCGTGCCCCTCAGCAGCCACTCTCTCTCCTCCCGCGGGGGCCCCGCCTTACCTCGCCTCCGCCCACCCTCCTCTTCTCCCTCCACCTGCCCTTCTCGGCACACGCACCATCACGCGCTCGCTCACGCACGCACACAGACACACGCTCGCTCGCACGCACCCACCTCTCTCTGTCCGGCGTGGCGCGGGCGGGTCCCCTCCCGGCCACCGCTTCCCTCTCCTCGGTGTCCTCTCGCGTGGAAGGCAAGACCGACCCAGTGGGCGTGGGGAGGGGGGGAATTGGGGGGCGTGGTGAGCGGCGGGGAAGGGGGGAGGGGAGGCGGGTGCCAGTGTGGGTGGGGTTTGGTAGAGAAAGAGGACTTACCGAGCAGCGAGGCGAAGACCATGACGAAGCAGGTTCCGAGGTAGACGTCGATGGACTTGACGTAGGAGATCTTAGGGAGGGCGGCGTTGGTGGAGGACATGAGGGTGGTCATGGTGAGGACGGTGGTGACGCCGAGGGCGACCCTGGCTGGCGTCGCATTCCGGTTCAGCCAGAAGGAGACCCACGAGATGATCACGATCAGCCCGGACGGGATGTAGATCTGGATCAGGTAGTAGCCCATCGAGCGAACGAATTGGATCTCGCACGCGAGCCGAGAATAGTTGCCTAGTTGTTGTTGGTTGTTGTTTGTGAGCGAACATAGGGGCGCCGCGGGCGGGAGGCCCCCCGGCGAGGGAAAGGGTCGTGGGGGTGGAAGGAGTGGTGGGTGGTGGCGTGGTGGTGGTTGTGTGGGGGCGTGGCGGGTGTTCAGGGTTTGCGGTCGTCGTCGGGGAGAAGTGGGTGGGGCGAGGGGTGGAGGAATTGGGGGTTGAGGCGGGGCGAGGGAAGGCGTTGGGGTGTGCGAGGGGTTGGAGATTCGGTCGGGCGGTGGAGGTACGAGAGAAAAAAAAGGGTGAGGGGGGGTGGGGGTGGGGGAAGAGAATTTGCCATGCGTTAATTGAGAGTACATCCGAAGGAAAAACTCTTTGTTTCATTGGGGGACTCAAAAAACATTTTTAGTAAAAAATCTCTCTTGTCAAAAGCGGTGCATGATTTAATCCAGATTGATAACTCCTTGAAAATGCAGTTTAATGACCAAGCCCATGAAATGAGTGAGATTCGAACCGCGGTCTCTCTTTTACATAATTTGAAATATAATATGCTTCATGCACTACTAATGGGACCCTAGACCCAGTTCACAAAAATATTTCTCGTGTTGAGTTTCTGACAGAAGGAAAAGCAGATATGTACAGCGTCATCAACACAAAACAGCAGCCAAACTGACAATACACGTAAGGCAAGAATAAACTGACAGCTACGACTTTTTAAACCTTGTGCTCATCATACATATATATATATACACACATATATATATATACATATACATATATATATATATATATATTTAATTTTACATGGATGAGATTAATCCATAACTAATAATTTTAATTGAAAGTTTGAAACTGTATGTTTCAAGCACTCAAAAGGATGAATAAATTTAGTTTGAGTTGCGTGCCAAAAAGATCCAGGGCAAAAGCAAAAAAAAAAGGAAAACCAAAATGTCGGCATGTTATTTTATGTATATATATACATATATATATATATATATATATATATATATATATATACACATATATACATATTTATCTATGTATTCGTGAATGGGGCCAAAAAGAGCGGTTTCCACGGCAAACGTGTCCGCAGTAGACTCTCGGGACGGGGGGATATTCGCGATCGGGGCCTTCTTTGTGACAGGGGGGTCGGCGGCACATTTTCCTAGGCACTCGTAACGTGTCGGAGGCCCGGGGGCAACCCGCCACACTCCGACACCCCTTGCCTCTTCTGGGAGAGCGTCAGGCGTTCAAGGGACGACAGAAAGGCATTTCTTCTGTACAAATATACATATATATGTATATTTATATATATATGATTATATATATGCATACATACATACATACATTGTATAAATGCATGGGGGAATAGGCGGAGATTTGGATGTGTTTGAAGAATTCGAGATGAGATTGGGGAGGAAACTTAGACAATTGGGCATTGATTGGAGAAGGGAGGGCGGGGGATTACAGAAAGACTGCTTATTTTAAGGAGGTTTGATGGGAGAATAGGGGTGTCGGTGGAACCGAAAAACCCGGGGGCGGATATAGGCTAATAATCTAATCTGCATTTTACCGGAGCACCGCATAAATATATACATATATATATATATATATTTCAAGTGAGTGGTCGGTATTTGGGGGTGGATCTAGATTAGGGAAGGTGAGAGAGAGCTTGGATATTTGAGGGGTGTGGAGGGGAGGGTGTGTGGACGACCCATGGGGGGTGGAGGGGGTTGGAGGTGGCGGGGGGTGGAGTCGGAAGAGGGTGCGGGAGGCAGGGGTGGTTTTCCCGGCGCGGCTGGCCGAGAGACGGAGAGACGGGCGGAGGGGGGGCGGAGGGTGGCTGGGGGCGGGGCGAGAGGTGGGGGGCGGGGTGGGGCAAGGGGCGGGGGGCAGGGGGCAGCCAGGGTGCTCTCGCACCCCTTTTCTCTCGGCGGCTTTCGAAGCGCGACTCGCAAACACGCGACTCCCTCCCTCCCTCCCTCCCTTGCCCGGCCCTCCCGTCGGCGCGCCTCCACTCGGCCGTCCGTCCATATCCGAGCGCGCCCTCCTGGTTATTGCCCTCCCGGGGTCGCGCCCTCATCCATTCATTCACTCGCTCCTCTTTCTTTCCTTCTTTCGCTTCGTCCCTTCCTCCTTGCCGTTGCGTTTCGCCCCGGACCGTAGTCCGGAGTGGGGGCGACGGCCCGCCGGGGACGGGCCGCTCTCCTCTCGCGGCCGCCGCGGCAAAGAGGGGGGCGTGCGAGAGGGTGTCGCCTGCCATCGTCGAACCCACCGTGGCGGGGGAGCAGGGGCGGTATTGGTCGGGGGAGCAAGGGGGGGCGGGGGGAAGCAGTTATTCCGGATGAGGAGGGGGCTGGGGGAGGAGTTGGAAGGGCGGTCCCTCCCTCCCGTGGCATGCGTGCGTGGGTGCTGACCTCGCGAATGGAGTCGATGGAATGCCCTCCACGGATGATCGAATTCCCAGCAGGAGTTCGGAGGTGTGGGACTCGTGAGACGATGACCGCGGCAACTGTTCGACACACAGAGCGTAACACGTGATCGTTTCGAATGACTAAAGACAAGCACGTAAAAATGAATATTGCGCCAACTACCAAAAATATAAAATATGTCCAAGGAGACGATTCTACACAGTGGGCGACAGGTGTAACATATGTGTTCTATTTAATTTTACCGCGAGCATATAAATTAAGGCTGGAATGCAGGAGAAGTAGCATAGAAGGTCATCATGTCAGTTCGTGCAATTTATTTCAGGAAAGTCTTGGATACAACTTCTCATGGAGCATGCATAAATTGGAAAGATTAATTTCCACTCGTATTGTAGCAGACAACTTTTTTTCAGTCCTGTGTACTTGTATACTTGTCTAAAAATGGGGTTATTACTAAATTATAATTGCTACAGAAAAAAAGTAACTTAAGAAAATAAGTAAAATCTGTTATCTATTTATATATCGGTATGGGAGTGTCATCAGAAACATGGCGACTTTTTCTGGTTCAAATGTCAGTCACGATGTTTCAGCTGTCACTAAGCCATATATATATATATACATATTTCTATATATAATATACTACAGTGATATTCTACTGTTAAACCATTATTGTGCAATATAAATATGAAAATGAAAGGTGGTATGTACATATTTACAAAATCATAACAGCTCTGACGTATAGCAAAAGCATATGTATGCTTAAATGTTGTGGAAGAATGTGATGGATTTGCAAAGTGGTCTTGTGCAGTTGTAAGCTATCCAGTAATGGTGAGCGTATGTTAGCTGAAAAAGCCTTACACTAAGCCACGGCGGCGTCAAATATGCAATATGGTAAGAGAGATCAGCCCTTTTCTTGTCGCCATTTCAACGACTCCCTCGGGGTAGAAGAGACAGTGGCGAAACAGTGAACTCCTCCGTTGCCAAGGGAGCTTTTGCAGAATCAGTGGGTTCGAAGATGGCCCCGGCTTTCTCTCCGTTGCTCTCCGTGCTCCAGTGCCGGAATCGGGGAGAGAACTCGAGAAAATCTACCCGACAATCCTTCGGCAAAGTCTTTTCGTGCCACGGAAACATTAATTGCTTCGTGTGTGAATGCAAGTTGGTGGGAGGGTTGGGGGGGAGGGAGAATACAGTTCCCAATTCAAAGAGAACGGGAAGTTTATGCCACTCTCATCACATCTTCTCGTTTTGAAGTCTAATAAATGAGAAGGCTCAAAGGTTTTAGTGGGCGACTTTGGTTTAGGGGCGGAATTCCAAACCAAGAGAAAAAAGGCATGGACGTGAGACGGGTCCTCGCACGAAGGCCCTCGAACCTAAGGGCCCACCAAACCCACCTCCCTCCCATCTCTACCCGCTCCATACCCCATCCATCGCGGGCCATCCCGGGCCCTGAGGCGCGGCCCCCACGAAGCACCGAGTCGCGCTTAGCACACCTCGTTTCGTACGCATTCCCCTACCTCTCGCGCCAATGCCTCGCCCGGCCGGCCTGGGAAGGAGCGCACCCAAGGGGGGGGGGCATCATCCGAGGGTCACCCGCCCCTCTTGGGAACGCTCCGCTCGGTGCTGGCGGACGGGGCGACGATCGGAGGAGAGCGGGGCCCGCTGGGGGTGGGTGGTGTTGGTGCGTGTGTGTGGTTGGGGTGGTGCTGGATAAGGGGGAGGGGGCGGGGGGCAAGGAGGAGGACCCCAAGCTCTCCACCCGCGCGCGCCCCTCCGTCGGCGGGCCCTCCCTCCGACTCAAATCTCGACTCTCTCGGCTCTTTGTTTTCGCTCTCCGGGAAAAAACCCACTTGACCCCCCCCCCCTCTCCTGAACACCACTGTAGAATCCCCTCCGCCTCCCCCAACCCCCCTCTCGGCTCCCTGGGGACTCCACCGCCACTCCCCCGCCCATACAGCCACCCACCCGCCCTCCCAGCCACCCCCGCACCCCACCCTCCCCCCGGTTTCTCACACCTCCGGCATCGCTCAAGAGTGCTGAGCGCTGACTTCCTTCAAGGAACTCTTTGGGCGCCTAGTTGGCAGACCGGTACCCTAATCAGTGACCCCGTGTAGGCGACGGATCTTAAGCGGTAGGCGATAATCTTAAGGATCGAACGAACACAATCCCTGTAGTACTCAATCATTGAACATTTTCGTGGAACCCTTCCGAATCTTTCATTTGCAAACAATGGTCACTCTACGCGTTTGCCAAGTACTGCTTAATTCCACGAGTCGCATAGCCTAGCCTTCTTTAGCCATCGCAAACTTCGGACAAATCAGGGTAATATCCAAATCAGTTTGACTAGTCACGTACCCATGGGCGAGCAGTTAATTTCTCTAAATAAATGAGTACTTATTTGGAAAGTAAAGGCGAGATGCGAGTTAATTATTAAGTGGCCGTAAAGCGTGTCTTTTTATGATCAAACCTTGATATTATTAATGCTTTATGAACAACGTCAATTATACACCGTAATGAATTTCATCGTATAACAGTCTGAAAGGTATTTATTTGGCTATTGGAACGCTAAAATAGTTCAAAATTTGCAGTTTATGTTGGATTCCAAGACCGGAGATGAAACCGATTCTTTTACGCATAATATTTACGATTTTTATCATATGAATACAGTAATACAAAGCAGGAAGGGCAGCGTAAAAAAGATCAATATATTTAATTCTGGACTATTCACAAGAACGGGTATTTTGATAAATGTTTAATCATTGTTAGTCCTCTATGACTGCTCTGGGCGATCACGATTTCATGTCGAGACCGCTTCTCGACCAGAGTGTGATTGATTGATCGATCGATTCATTTAAATTCGGCGCAATCGTGATTTTCACCGAGAATGCACGAGGGTTGGTAGCTCCCTACTTCGAAATTCCACCCGTGACTTGGACACTCGTTGACACGAAACTTTACTGAATAGTTAGATGGCATTCGAGGAAATGGCAAGAATATTAAACGGAGATTTTCGTGAATATCTCGACTGACGCCTCACGGTTCAGAAGTGATCACTCGCTCAGCCCTAATGATAGCCACTCGTTCCATTCCTTGAAGAAAACCCCGCGCAGGAATACGACGGCGCTCGACTCGAGCCACACCATGGCATGGTCCCCGATAGCGGCCCTCAAGCACTTCAAGGTATCGTCATAGATGGACACGAGGCTGGAGGTATAGCACATTCTTCTCTCAGTTTCCACCCATTTCCCACCCTCCCTCCCATATTCACCCCCCCTCACAGGTGGGGGGCGGGCGGTGCCGGTGTGGTGCCTGCTTGCGGGGGGGGGCAGTGGCGGTGGGTGCGGGCGCCCGGGCGCCAAAAATGGGCGCCCGCAGAGCCGACCCCGACTGACCGAGGGAGCCAATCACCCCTAGGGCCGCTGCCCGCTGGCAACTCCGGTATGCCGACAACCCAGCCAGGGGAATATTGCCGTCGGAACTCTCACTTTCCGTGATCGTTTATGTTTTTCGTTACAAAAAACATGATTGTATCTTTCTCACCAAGTACACCCATCACACGACTCTACAGAGGGTGTGAACTAAAGTCTCTCTCTCTCTCTCTCTCTCTTTCTCTCTCTCTCTCTCCAAGTACTCGTGTGTACTAATGGCGCTGCTGTGGGACTAGAGTAGGGGCAGGGGGGGCGGGGGCGAAGGGGGGGGGCGAAAATAGGGCCGGTGGTGGTGTTTGTCGTCATTCAGAGTGAGAGTAAGGGGGGGAGGGAGGGGTTGCTGTTGTTGCAGATGTTGGGGGCTGGTGATGGGAAGACGGGACCGGGGGCAGGGAGGGGGAGCGCGCGTCCGTGCGCTCGCGTGGTCCCGCGAGGAGGAGGAGGGCGGCGGGGAGTGGCCGGCCCCCCCTCCCCCCCCGGGTGGCCGGGAAGGGCAAGAGGGGGGGGGCGCCGCTGCTTCCGGGGCGGGGGAGCGTCGGCGGCATCGGCGAAGAGTGTCAAAGGCGGAGTCGCCCCGCTCCGCGTCGTGGTCCCGTCCCGGGGGTGGTGTTCGCCCCCGCCGCGGTTTCCGCCCCCCCTCTTCTCCCCTCTCCCGGCGGGGGGCCCCACGCGCACGCACGGACGCGCGCTTTTGCTTCGATGCGACGGGGCGACATTCATTCGCGGGGGGCGGTGTGCGTGTGTGAGGGGGGTGAAGGGGGTGTGAAGGGGGTGTGTGTGTGTGCGTGCATGCGCCGTGGTTCACGTGTGGGTAATGGTGGTGTTTGGGGGCGGGGGGGGGGGGAGGGGATTGTGAGTGTTAGGGGGGGGGGATTTCGCCGGCCTTGGTGAGTGTGGACATTTATATGAGGGATGGAGTCATTTCCAGTGTGTGATTTATGCAGAGGGGTGTGTTGTTTTCATTCCTTTAAACTCTGGTGTGAAGGAGGGAAATATTGTTATAGGAGTGCTCAAGCATTCCCTCTTTTCTCGGCAGAACGAACATCATAAGTTCTGCTTAATTCTTGTAATAGTGTTTCACAATTTCATTATTTATAACCGTGATTTCTCCCGAATTAATGGATTCTCTCTCTTTTTGCCAAAGTGTCCTGGTACGGATGTGCAATAGTGCAATGCCGAGTATCTGGTCCGAAGGGTGAGATCGGTTGTCCATCGACGAATGAGTGGGTGGGGGGGGGGGCGGGGGTGTTGGGAGGGGGTAGGAGGGGGTGGGGCGTGGTCAAGTAGTCTCGACGGAGTGAGTGAGAGAGGGGGAGGGGGGGGAGTGACACGACGGAGTTAGTCAGTCAGTGAGCTGGGGCCTTTTTTTTGAAAAAAACAACAATTGGTGATGGTGTCGTCGGAGGCTGGTGGTGGTGGTGGTGGGGTGGTAGGCGTTGCACCATTCGCATCATTCCGGGCAGGACTAGGGCGAGAGGCCGGGCCTAGGGCCCCGGTCATTTCCAACCGTCAACGCAGTGGTTCTCAACTTGGAGCGGTCGGAGGCCACCGATTAATATTTTCTCTCTGAAAGAACACCATATATATCTCTCTCTTTCTCTCGATATGCTTTCGCATGGATTTGGAAAAAAAGCCAAGGACTCGTTTAGTTTGTGAACCTTTGTCAAGCGTTCATATCTCGAAATATTTCGGCATTCATTCATTTTGGAAGCGCAGGGCGTTGGGAGAGAAATCCCCATTCTTCTGCAGGAAGGAAAAGTTCTGAAAATATAGTCAAATATTAGATAGTGCAGGCAAATTTTTCCAGGCTCTCCCTTTATGTGAATGACTAGCTCAAAGGATTTTGAGTGTGTCGCGGTTTCCGCGTTAAGAACCACTGAGTTACTACATGCTCTTGGAGAGATCGGAAAAAAGGATTTGCTTATTTGTGGGGCGTGAAACTCAAGGTGAAGACATCTATATTTGATGCCATAAATATACATACATATATATATATATATATATATATATATATATATATATATATATATATATATATATATCTAACAGGAGGACTCAATCAAATACCTTTTTAATGGGTTCTCTACTTTTTTTGTCAAAGCTGATGGCTAAAGGGGAATGGATGCGATAGCAGTAATGGAATACTTACACGTTTAACGCCTGTTTCTTCTAACCTGATACCGCCAGTAAAGACCTCATTTACACACTCCACAAAAACACTTTGTCTGCTCTGCGCATGCTCAAACGACTTAACTCAAAAGTTCTACAGACAAACGATCCTTACAAAGCTGGCAGGTCAACAATGTTCCCCATAAGCCGAATTTCCATATTTTTTTCAAGTACTAATGTTAATAATTTTTGTTTAATGACAGCTTGGCACATTGATATCATGGCAAGAAGCTGGGGAACAGAACAGAGTATTATTAAGGAATGAACATAAAAACATGCGCTTTACGGTCATTTTTGGTACAAGTATCCTATTGCGCCGTTTCCCAAACTGCTTATTTTGCCGGAAGGCCAGGTTAGGATTAGCCAGGGTAGGGGAGGGTAGGTGATCCAGGGATGAGGGCGTGATGTTGAAGGGGTTCAACGCCTGTCAGGCACCCCTTTGCTGCCTCCTCTCCATTGCTATCCTCTGCACGAGGCCGAGCAACGGCTGGAAGCAGGCCAATGGGGCCTCACGAAAAATTGATTTTTACTGCCAAAATAGTTTAGACAAAATAGAAATTCATGAGAATTGAAAAGAGCTTTAAAATAATGAATTTCTAAATGTTTGGAGAAGCGAACGGTCACGTTTTTATTTCAGTTTGGAAAGCAGTGCTCTAAATGTTACTCTCTAAAATCGTGCTGTTTTTTTTTGGACTTACGTGCCTTATTGCGATACAGAAAATTCGTCTTTCCTTTGGGAACTAGCCTTTGCAAAAATTCTCTCTCTCTCTGTAGATGGCCTCTCTAAAACGTTTACGTTGCATTCATTCAATCACCTTCATCTGCAATAGTGCTCTGCAGAGGAATTGTGGGATGTGAGTTCGCGGGGAAAGACAAGGGTGCGTGTAGAGTTGTTTTCATTGTTTATATAACCTTGTTCCGGAAAAGATGAAAACTTGGCCATACTACATTCATGCAAGTTTGCTACCGCTCACAAGTATTCTTATTCTACACAGTAAGGTAAGGCGTAGGGAGATATGTTTAGGTCTTTGCTGTAGCAGTATCAGGCTAGAACGAAACGGTGTGTGCTTTTTGAAAATTGCACATATACTTTGAGAATATCCTTCGTCTGTCTTATAGTGTTCTTTCACAGTATATACGTTGTTTATCTGTCGCCTCGATGAAGAAACTGTTTCTGTTGGTAAACAGTAACATGTAAATTATATAGCCTTAGCAGCAACCTGTCATTGAAATGTGGGGTAATTCCTGGTTGTTTTGAAAGACAACTCTGTAGAGTTTAGGATGTTGCATTCAGCTTGAAAGATACACTTTTTCATTCAATAAAACTTTTTACATGAGAAACATCGTTAGTAGAAGATGTGAAATGAATACTTTACCCTCTGGGGAATTGAAAAAAGTTAACATACAAATCTGTTGGATATAACATTATATAAATAAAATATATACACACGTACATGGGCATGTACACGTACTCACGTACATACATATACATACGCACGCGCATGCATATATATATAAAAACAAAGACACGAAAGTTTTCATGGTATAACAACATGTAAAATAATACCGATAACATTTAAAATATATCTTTGCATACGACATAAAACCATGACTTAAGAGACAGCAAACACCGGCACAACACACACAAGAGAAGGGTTGGAAATGCATGTCCATGCTCAGCCGATAGAGGGTGCAAATTGGCGTCAGCAGCGGCACTTGAGGCAGCATTCCAATTCCTCAAGAGAACAGCTAGCCAAGGAAACGACATACACACATTTACATTTTGAATGAGTTTATAAATATCAACTATTTGGGAGTAGCGGGCCATTACCGAACAACAATTTGCAAAGATAAGACAGATTAGGGTTCCATATTCAGTGTATGCTACATCAGTGGCGTGCAACCTCCGGCTGGCTTCCCAGGGGCGGGGGGGGGCGCTCCCCTTCCTTCCTCCCCCTGGGAATGGTTCTCCCGCCATATGGGCATCGCCTCCCTCCGGAGTGGGGGCACCGCGGATCCAATGGAACCTCCCGGCCGGCCGCCAAAGGCTCCTCATTCCACCTCGACGACTCTCGGAATCTAAGTCAATTCAAGTCAAGGGGGGCTTTCCTCTTTTCAAGTACGACCCTTCCGGCGCGTCAACGCACTCCGCACGCATTCATGCAGTGAACGTGGAGATCTGTGTTGAGTGATGCAATTCATTCGGCGAACAAGCTTAGTCTTTGGGCCGGAGCGGGCCCGCACGCGGAGGTTCGCGGCGGAGCCAAGTGTTAACCGGAGGGGTTGCACGCCCCTGGCCACTTAACTACACATCCAGGTAAAAGGCATTCTTTCTCTCTCTCTCCTGCTCGCTCGCTCGTTCAATCACTCAATCACTCGTTCAATCAATCACTCCTCGCCCTCGCATCCACGGGCCATGCCACCCACCGCACATTCTCTCGCATTCTCTCTCCCGCAGACACTCGCTCGCTCGCCGTCTCGCTTTGGGTGCATGGTCGCTCGTCGGCCTCCCGTGCTCTCTCTCGCCGCCCGAGTGAAGTGAATGAATGCATGAGTCCCCGGTGGCCATCGCACGCTTTCGCGGGGGTGCTGGTGGTGGCGGTGGCGGGGGGTGAAAAAAGGGAGGGGGGCTTTGCGGTGGCCGGAAGAGTTGGTGGTGGTGCTCTGGTGATGGTGGTGTCAGTGAAAAACGAATCGATCGAATGGCGGTGAGGGTAGGAGACCGCGAGTGGTGCCGTGGTCGGTCGACCGGGGGTTGTGCCGAGAAGAAAGCGTGTTCGGATAGAGAGTGAAAAGAATTACAGTCATTCGTCCGCGCACTTTGGTGTGCATCGCGATGGTGGCGCGTAAATCGGCGAGCGCGGGCGTCCATGTTGGGACGACCGCGCGCTGCGGAAACCTTTTCTTTTCATTTTTTCTTCCCTAGAGATGGCGCTCCGGATGCTCCCTCCCCTCCCCCTATGTTCTGAATCAATTGATAAATCAAACTCGGACTCATCTCCGCCGTCGTGTCCGGCGCCATTCGACTCCTTGCCTTCGCGGGCATGCGGGACCCATGCACCGCGCTCCCCTAAATAAGGAATGGTTTTTTTTTTAAATGTTAAGATTTCTATCCAGTTGGTTTGGTGATGGCACGGCGTAGATGAGCGTCCTTTCTTTTGAGCGCCAAGGAGGATGGATTCGTTGCGCTCGAGCACATTTTTGAATATTTAATTCGCATCCAAGCAGCTTAGTTTCCACTTGCTGGTGTTTTATTATGGAGAGGGTGAATTTCCTCCTTCCTGCTCAATTATCCAAAATAGAAAAGTGTTGATTTATTTGGAATTTAATTATTTTAGTAGATTTTTAAATAATATGGAATCCGTTTAAATTGTGGTGACCAACCGCTAGTGCTTATTTAGCGAAACCTTTCTTTGAGGAACTTCCCACGTTACGTTATGATTATTTTTCCCACTCAGTGGGTTGAAATTACGTTTTTGGAAATGTCTTCGGTCACCTCGATCAATGATTCCATCAAACGAGAAACTTCTGATTGTTCGATCGGGTGGGTCATATAATTAAAGTGGTGATTGCATGACCAAAATTTGCATTCATCGAAGTCTTGAACATCCAGAAAATATGGCTCTATTCCTTTCGGTCGCTCCTACTTGCTTCTTCATCCTTTGAATATTCAAAATATACCAAACTCTCAATTGACTGTACAAGTGAATCAAATTCTGGAAAAAAAGCGAATTTATTGGAGGAAGTACTTCAACTGGCAATGAGAGATCGAATCCTGTCACCCTCCCGACCTTGGGGTCAATCAGGAAGCTGAACTCTCTGGTAATTACATTATGCGACGCGGCATTGCAGAGGCATTTATTTTTAACCTTCTTTTGGGAGGGGCCATATCTAAATTGGATGAGTGTCGCATTTTGGAGCATAATTCAAGGAAAGGACATTTTTTTCTGACTCGTGGGGCCACTAAAAGTGAGAGTGCTACTTATTCCCGTTTTGAACACGGCGGCGCCACCTGCAAAGAGATTCGTGGAGTGATTGATTCTAAGCGCTGAGAAACGCTATGAAATGGGCTCGGGTCACTTGTTGTGACCAGGATTCGACAAACATCCCCAAGTGTAAGACAGGATGGCGGGAAGTATGAGGCGCGCCTAGTTGGTTGCATTTGTTTCTATGTCAGTAATCCTGTGCCAATCTGAATTTTCATCCTAAATTCAAGTGTTCTTAAATTGCAAACGTATTTCAATGTTGGAAATCGGAAGCGCCTTTCGGTTTGTTGCTATGTTATTCCTTTCTCCGTAATTCAATTCATTCAATCTCGCTTTCTTATCCGAACGGCGTTTTACACCGAAGCACCGTCTTCTTTGCTCGCTGCCTCCCATTAACGCCTCTAATGAGGCATCGTCCACGATTCATTCTTCGCAGTCTTTCCCTCGCTCGCATTCACAGCAGTTAATCTCTTCGCCACTTCCAGCTAATCTTCATTCCGATCTTCCTTTAATTGCTTGCACGTTGACAAAAGAAATCATTGCTCTTTTGTTCGAACTCTGCTCAGGGAACATCCCAAACAAATGGCGTCTTTCCTAGAGTTTTACTCAATGGGACATATTTCACAGACGGAGAGAGAGGAGAAATTTTACTGGAGCGAATTCGGCCGAAACCCAATCCTCCCTGCAGGCAGAGCGTGTGTATGTGTTTGTGTGGGTGTGTGTGTGTGTGTGCGTCATAAGCCAGGGATAGAAGGGTTTTTTGTTTGACGCTCAGCCCTGGCGCTGCGATTAATGTCACGGATTGGTTCACACCCGGGTGGAGGGTGTGGGGGAAGGGCAATGATTGGGGAGGGGTCGGGGGAGCAGTGCCTTGTGGGAAGTGGTCCCAGAGAGTGGAGAAAACCTTTGATTGGTTAATGGATCAGTTTAACGAGCTGTTCATCGACGGAATTAATAAATTTAAAAAACCCAAACATGCCATACAAGCTCGTGTATTCCGAAATAAGCTTCTCCTCTCAGAATATATTCCTAATGGAATGCCGACACAACAAAGGCTGATTTATCGAGAATATCCTTACAAGAGGGGTGGCACGCTAGCTTCCGCCAATCTCCGCCATCTTCGATGCTCTTCACAATCACATCGCGTCACCGGTCTGACCGCTTTAAAATTAAACCTTGCGGGTTGAGGGGTCAAGACGTCCTGCCACATGTCCGCTGCTGCTGCAGTCACCTTCCGGTCGAGGGAGGGTGGGGGGTCATCCTCGCCACCGCGTGTCCCCCCTGGGGTCGTCACTGGCCCCTTAGGGAGCGATCACTTCCTCACCATCGGGAGGGTCGGAGGCCGGCCGTTGTTTCCGGCCCGGTGCAGTCCAACGGTGTTGGGTGATTGTTAGGAAAGGGGTCACAGCAGCAGGTGCTCGTGGTTCCAGCGTCCCGAAGTCGGGGATGGAGATTTGAACAATCCCTGGGGGAGGTGGAGTAGGGGTGGGTCGAAGAACTTCCCCCCCGTGCCCCTCCTCTTCTGTGGCGCCCTTCCACCACTCGCCACCCCCGATACGATTTCACAGTTGTATCGGCGCCAGGGTACTCCCGTTCTCTCACGGCCTTGCCTGTTTAACTTTCGATTCCAATTGAAGTGATGTTGAGAGAGTCACTGGCGATACTGGCTCAAATCACATCTTGGCGGATCCTCATTACACTATGATTCGTCTGAAATTATGCCTTTTTCGTTTGCACATTTTAGACTCGTCGTTGGAAACCTCGCTTAGCGATCGTGCACGTAATTTGGCATCGCTCAACTTCTCGAATGAAAACCTCTTCAATTCCAAACATGTGCCATATCTTAACGTCAAGTTTGATTTTCATTTTCATTTGGATCAAAACGTTATCTGCTCCAAATTTTTGGATCGGATAACGTTTTGACTGCCGAGGTTCGTCCGCGTCCCGGCCTAGGAGTCGCGATGGGTGTGATCATAGTCGCCGATTAATTTCTAATTTTATGACGATTGCTGCTTCGACGCGCAACATCGAAGGCTTCCGAATCGATCTCGCTTATTTTCACCGATGAGAAAGGTGGCTTCGATGATTTTGGGCGATTTTGATCGAGTGCCTTGTGAATTGTCTTTGCCGCGAATTTCAATAGGCGAAAGAGTGGATGGGCGGGTGGTCCAGCCACAATCTCTGTTCCTCTCCTTTCCCGGCGTCAGTCTCATCATCTGGACAATCAATCACAGAGGTTGTATCAAGGGTGCAATCAAATGGAGGCACCTTCCTAGGTAACGTCAAATGGGGCGGAGTGGAAGCGCGAGGTCGCCGGGAGAGAGGCGTGACCGCGAGGGGCGGGGGCGGGGGGGAGGAAGGGGGAGGGAAGGGCGTGGTTCGCTGCTGCACTCTCGGAACCGCGGTCGTCGTTGACGAAGGGTGGGGGGTGGAGAGGAGGAGTAGGGGTGAGGGGTTGGGTATTAATATCCACGGGCCCAATTGAGACGGGCTAAAAGGACGGGGGTATGAGCGAGGGGGTGGGGGAGTTGTCTCGGAAGGAGGTGGGGCAGGGGTGAGATATGCGAGGAAAGCAAAGGGGAAATCATCATGTAAAAAAGGGACCTAGAAGATGCAAGGTTTCATTATTTTTTTGCGGATTTCTGGCTACAGGAACGTGAGGATGTCATCGTGTGTGTGTGTATATACATACAGACATACATACATACACACACAGAGGTATTATTTTTATATATATATTTATAGATATTTGAATTTTGAAGGGGGTGAGATAGGTATATATATAGAGAGTATATATATATATATATATTGTGGATGGTACCTGTGGTGAGACTTATTTCCATGGCCCGTTGTCGGTGCCCTAGCACCTTAAACTGTGGCAGTGAGACCTCGTTAGACACGCCCACCGAGTTGGGGCCCTCGTTCCACTTATACCGGATGTCTCGCATTGTGTACCCGACTACAAGGAGAAGACAAACGAAAGAGAGAAATTTCAAGGTGAACACATCAAGGTGAAGAGTCTCTCGATCTGTTGATGCTTTACACCCTCACTACTGGTTGTCAAACACAAAAGAACCAACATATTTTGCTTTTGTTTAAATATTTTTAGTTGGTTTTTTGATAAATATATATATCTGATGAGAAGGAATCATTGTATACATATAGTTTTTATATGCAATAGAACTCAGTAACTTTTATACATTTTTTAGTATACTACAAGTGTCTACATTGTTTAAAAAAAGTTGACGGCGGCGTCTCGTCTCCTATGCCAGAAAAAGTTTACAAAAGGAGTAATGCAGAATTACAACAGTACAAGAAAAGTAAAGTGTATTAAGCGTGGTTAGCCTCGAAAAACATGACCCCCTCACGACCTTTTCTCAGGGACTCGAGAGTCGTTTGATTTTGAAAGAAATCTCTTAAAATGGTGTCGTTGGATGATTCTAATGATTTATTTTCAATTTTAATAATTTCCACGTTCTCATTTGAGGCTCCTGGCAGGTAGTGGTGAGTATCTTTTTCCGAGGCTTGAAACATATATACAGGGGTCTGAGCACAGGGACTCGACGCCATTATGCCATTAGCTACGGGCCAAGAGATGGAATCATATGATAATTATATGAATATATAGATTTAATTATATGGAATAAGGAAAATGTACATAGCGGAAACATCACAACAGACGGGTGAATCATAGTTAGGATAATGCGGTTTTTTTCAGCCGACATGAGGGGAGCAAGAGGCTAAGTAATCAAACAAATATTCCAGCAATTTAATAGTTGCAGAGAGAGAGAGGATATAAGGTGATTAAAAGTGGCTAGATTTACAGAGAGAGAGGCAATGATAGAATTACATAGCAGGAAGAACTTGTAAATATTTACAATAGTATACAAAGTACAATATGCTTTCGACTAAAGACAAAAACGAAAACAAAAGAGAATTATAGTTAGTATACGGTGCAGTCTCTGAAGCTGTCTCTCCCCTGCGCATACCGCAACTCTGTCGAGATCGTCAAATTAATCACAGCAGCAGCAGGAGCAGCATTTATCAGCAGGTGCGCTCTGTCAGCTCATATACAAGGGATGGCTACAGTACATACAAGCGACAGTGAAAAAGGGTTTCCGGGGTCACCAGTCGTCACCTTGCTGTTGTTCGCGGCGCCAGCGTCACGACGTAGTGCGTCCCAGCCATTCGTTTCCATGGCTACCTCGAGAATATCTTAGTTTTCGGCTTCGATTTCATAAGAAATCGAGAAATACTCGTCCGGCGGATACCTGGTGTCCGCAATGCCTCGTGTCCGCCTCGTCCGTCCGGCGGACGGCGAGTGACCCTGGACCCGGGCGCGCGACTGAGATGGGTCGGGAAATATTCGCCCGTGATGATGGGGCCTCATTAGGGGCCGGGGATCGTTCGCATCCTGACCCTGGCGTCGCGATCAATGTGATCATACTCTTAATAAAGGCGCACGCATACATAACATAGATTGACGTATGTACATGATACATAGCTTGGAATTATATACAATATTCGGACGTAATTACGTGACGGCAGTGGGATGTGGGTTGGAGGTGGGTGGGTTTCCGGAGGGAGGGTGTTCAGAGGGAGGACGCCCTTCGCCTAGGGTTAGCACACTCGCAGGCACACCAGTGGTAGGACAGTCACACAGGGTGCGCTGCGGACGGGGGGTTGGGTGCTCAAGGAGGGATTTGCACCAGCGTTCGCCGCTGCAAATGGATTGCCTATTTCCACCTCAGATTTTCTCACTTCAATATCCATTTTAATGGTTTGGGTGGCCGGGTGATTTTACACCACCGATTAGACACCGCTATAATTTCTCATCTCGTTCGTTTATCCAACTCTTTCCCGGTTCCATTGCAATTTGATGCTCTCATTAAGCAATGCAACATAGTTTCGCGCGATCAAAATCCTCGTAATTTGAGAAGAGCATGAGGAAATTGTCTTCTATTGAGTTTATTCACTCTATTGTTTCAATTATGTTTTAGTATTCTCAATTTTTTTGCAAGAACTTTAGTCGCAAAGTCTATATTTTTATAATTAGTTTTTGATACAAGTTTTCAATAGGCAAGAAGAAAAATATTTGCTCAAAATATACTTTCAAGCATTTTTTATTTAAATGGCTATTTAATGAAATCATTTCATTGATACGAGGTGTGTAAAAAAATTTGCGAACACGAAGCAATGGGTGAAAAATAACTTTCGTTTTATTTAGAATTTGTTTTTAAAGTTAACATTAACATCATATATCACGTAATGACGCAATCGTAAAATTCTATGCCCACTTTAGAATTTGTATGCTTGCAGCCTAAACGAAGGAAATTTCCAGTGAGTGTAATATTTGCTTCGAAATCAAATTTAAAGTTTCAAATGCTCGAAGAGGAGGACTTAAATTGGTCATTGATCCGCCAGGCAATGCGCTAGAGGAAGAGAAAGGAACTGAACCTCATCCAACTTGCTCATCGCGTCATTTCTTAAGACCCGAAGTCGTGATGAAATTCGAGAACTCTAAAAGTGAAGCATATGCAAACTAATCATTCAAAATGTATCTACTCAAATGTTTTCGGTTATGGTAATTTTATCATGGAAATTGCAAACTAAGTTAAAATCTTGGTGGCGGTGACTTCTGAATAATACTGTATGCAGTGGCAGTTGTTAGTGTATGTTACTTTTCCTGCAGAGCATAAATCTTTCCCCTGATTTTTCAATGACCATTTTATAAGCTATTCCTTCGACACAATAGATTCATCAAATATTGACTTTGGCATAATTGGGTCATCGAGTGAGCACTAAAGATTTAATTATCGGTCAAATGAAAATATAATTTGTTGATCGGATTCCGCTTCACCCGTCCACATTTGGTCAAGGGGGGGGGGCGTGGTAGTGGAAGGGGTGGGGGACGGGAGAAAAGCATTCGCCGCGTGCTCTTTGATGACGTGCGGGTTTGCGTGTGTGTGCATGTGTGTGTGTGGGAGCGGTGGTATCTCTCGTGTGCCGTGGGATTAGAATGCTTCTCTCCAGACCGGGGTGGGGACTATGTACAGGAAAATCAACAGGGTGAGGGGTAGGTAAGAGATGGGGAATGGGGTGGGTTGCCCACTTGCGCACGCACGCACTCACACAAGCTACGCACTCTGGGTTCTCACGCACACACACACACGCACGCACGCACACGGTTATACACAATGCCATACGCGCACTCACACCGTGGCAAATTGGTGGGTTAAAAGATATTGTAAAGTCTTTCGCGTGAAAAAGACTGAAAAAACAGAAACGAAATTCGAAATATGCTGGAAAGGGCAACCCCACCCATCCAACCACATGGGAGCATGTGGTTGGATTGCGCGACCTTAAGCAATCGAAAGACATGACATTTTGCACACAACACAATTGAGTGTGGTTCGAGATATTTTATTTTACAAGAAAAGTGAAAAAATTAAATCAAAAGGGAAGTGCACACATTTTTTTCCGGGAAAGTATTTTGGTCAGGGACGAAGGAAAATACTGCCTAAGGGTTGCAAATATTGAATGAGTCGTTTACTTTGGGGGACTTTGGAAAGTAGCTTTGTCAAAAAACATCCTTGGGAAGGAAACTATGTAAAAGCTACTTGACCGCCGCGGTCCATTTGAATTACATACAATGTACACTTTGGATGTATCGAATCACACGCGTGCGAAGCATTTTCAGATATCTCTCCGAGAGGAGGAGGAGGGGTTTCAATGTTGGTATTTTAGCGACGTCCGCGTCGAATATTGATGTTCATCTCGAGACAATGCGAGTTCAGACGTGAAGCCGACTTATGAATTTGTATGGTATCTTAAATCCTTAAATATATTCCCACTGTTTCAGGCTTCACTTCGCGGAAGTATTTATTATCCATACTAAAAATATTTTGTACTTTTCTACAGATTTAATTTATTTTCCTTAAATGTCACGGAAGCTCAAGAGAGACTTGGAATAATACATATTATATTGGAATGGAGTCGTGACATATACTTCAAGATTCAGATACCACGATTGACACACGCGTCACTTCCGGGCAGAAAACTATATTTTACCAGGTCAAATTAAGATTTCAATGATGTCAGCGAAATATTTAATCCATATCCCCAAGAACGGTGTAATGAAACGTATAGGCATGTTTAGCTGATAGTACTACATCATATTTGGGCAATAATTGCCTAATTTTGCCCTGGTCGCGGTACGTGTCAGTTCCTTATGCCACCACGCACCATGGTGACAAGGTTAGCATCGCGCCTTCTTCCGTGGAGTGTTCGCGTAGATGTGCCTCGAGACGCGTGACGTTGAATGCCTTCGAGTGCCAATGCGAGCATCGGCAGAAAGTTGGTAAGAGATCGGGTTCTTGCCCCGCGAAACAGGAATAGCCCTTCAACCGACGCACCCGAAATACAACAGCATTCCATCACATCTAACTGGTGTGTCACGATACATCGCACGTGAATCATCCTGATCAGTCATCCATCTCTAGACAAATGCGATGCGCTTAAAAATAGGTTTTCTCCCCAATGATTGGTGTTGTGTGCGCACGGGTGTCCCGAAAGAGAAGCGCATTTCGCGCCTTGTTTGTTTCTCCGCCATAGCCCCATTCGATTCGATCCTTGTCTCCTCGGAATGAACGCGCGCGCGTGTGTGTATCGCCTTCTTCGGAAGAGATATCTAAATATGGCGCACAGGTGAGGGGGGTCAAGAGAAAAAGAGAAATGGGGGATTTATTGTGTCGGGGGTGTGGGCGGGGGAGTGGGGGGTGGGAAAGGGGGTGGTGGTGGTGATTTTTGGGGGGGGGAGATCGAGGGACACCCACCACAACTCTACCTGTGGACAGGTTAATTTCGGTGGCCCGCTGCCGGTGGCCGAGCACCCGAAATTGAGGAAGCTCCACTTGCGGGGAGATACCCACGGATTTGGTGCCGTCTTGCCACCTGTACCGAATGTCCCGCATCGTGTAGCCGACTGGGGGAGGGGGGAGGAGTCGGCGACGGCGGAGGCATTTCGGTGGACCAAGAGAGAAAGACGGTCAATTGAGCGCGGGGGCACGGCGAGGGACACCGCCCCCCCGTCCCCCCTTGAGGGGAAAGCAGCCACGAACTTGCCCCCCTTGCCTTTCCTCGGTGAATGGCAGGTGTCGGCGGGTGTCGATTGGGCCCACGCCTCGCCCTGCACTAGAGGAACCCTGAGAGAGGCTGGGGTGGGCGGATGCCGCCTATGCATCCGGCCAGCGCCCCGATTGGCCGGCAAACATTTGAGCGCGAAAGAGAACTTGGCGAAGGGAAAACCTTGACGCATTCATGACGACCTCTCTTTCGTCTGGCACACATAAGAGCAGCTGATGAAATACATATTAATGTATCTGTTCTCACTGACGCCTCTTGGTTGGTCGGAAATGCATGTCGAGTACCTCACTGCTGTGGTAGATAGATGTCTGATAGTCTTTCTGCATTCTCTATCCTTAATATATGTAGAAAGGTGTCTGAAGTTAATTTCATCTGTTTAGCTCCCTCCCCCATCAGATCCGCGAGTACGACGGCCTAAAAACGTTGAATTGGCGGGCGCTCGGACCATGGCCTGACCCTGGCTCACGGGGGAAGCTCATTCGCCCCTCCCCTTTCCTCTCGCCTCCATCGCCAGTGCCGCGATCCTATCCATTCGCCGGAACAAGTTGTTTTGGCGCGCCGATATACGTATATTAGAATACCAACATTTTGAGTGGCTAATCTTTGCGTCGATTCCATCGCCGCAGGCTAACAACGCACCGAGAAAGGCAATTAACTAGGGAGAAGGGTGGGGAGTTATTGAAAACAAACGCTCGAGTCTTATAATGCCCAGAGAGCAGGTAGATTCCATTGTTGGAGGTTTAGGAGGGGAAGGGGTAGGAGAGTCGATGGGCGGGTGGGGTAGAAGATAGGGGTGGTAGGAATGGGTGTGCAGGTGGGTGTGGCATCTGGGACGCTTGCGGGGATTTTGGAGGCGGGGGGAGATTTACTAGCGAAGGTATTGGCGGAGTAGGTTGAAAAGGCATGGCGGGACATCTAGGCATTAAGGAGACACATTTAGGGAATATGTTTGCAGTGGCTTAATGATTTTGAGGATGGGAAAAATGTCGTTTGGAACGAATTGGAAAGAAAGAAATGTCGGTAGGCATGTGTTGAAGATGTAGCGAGGGTCAAGGGCGGCGGATGGTTTGGGTGAATATGGTTAAGGGTATGGTTGGAGGACACTGAGGAAGTTGTTGAATCGAGGGAATCAGGGTAATTACATATTCAATGGCCAGGGAAAGAAATTGAGTGGGCCAGGGAAGGCGTGGCGGGGTGCGAATGGCAGCTCTTATGGGGAAGGTGCATGCTATTGGGTTTGAGGTTGGCAGAAGATAGGAATTGTGATAGTCATTATGACTCAAGGAGATCCCAGTGTGGAGGGAAGTGGATGTGGCGGAGGAAATAGTGGATGTGTGTATGTGTGGGGGGGGGGGGAGGACGGGAATGAAAGTGTTATAAGATTCCGTCCCTGAGCATGAAAAAGACGAAAACGAATGGAAGCCGAGTCCGGGGTTTCAGAGGAAACTTTCCTCAAATCGTGTCGTGGGCAAAGAAAGAGAGGCAATGGACGATCGTCCGAAGGCCGTGGTCAACGTACTTGTCTTTCATTCGCAGGGTTTTGGGAAGGGACAACCAAGGGGTCGACCACGGATATTTGTTCCATGAATTTTCGAAAGGAAATGAAAGTGAGAGATGCGAGGGATGGGTGGGGTTAGGGCCCTTGCCCTTAAAAAAAGTGATGCCATCATGAAACGTCGTCTTGGGGTCATTGGGGGTTGGATCTGCAGGAGGCGAGGAGTTTTCAAAACAACCGTCGCTTAGCTTCGTTGATGTCATCAGTGCAACCAGTGTACCAGTTATCAGTGTAATTAGAACTGCCACTTTGAATTATTTACATATGGATGTGACAAGTTAGTTTATGAGAGTAGTGAATCCAGGTGTGGAGAGGTTGAGTTGGGGTTAAGGGAATCGAAAAGAAAAGTCGCTGGGGGGATGGGGTTCGACCGGAAAACTTTGGCCGGATGATTTCCGGGAAGGTTCTTGGGAAAATGGAGATTGGAATTAATTCTTTGCTCTCCCATCCCACAACCAAGGCATTTTCTTCCGACGACATTTTTTTAGCAAGAGATTCCCTCTAGTATCACTAGTATTAATGATTTTTAATATTTAATAATTTCCCAACTTCCTTCCCTTCCACATGACTCCATTTCTTTTATTGATATCTTCTCCTTCAGATAGAGTTACGCCATGGGAGTAGCTGCGGACACTCATACGGCGACTTTTACCTCGGTCTCTTCGAAGAAAACTACCTTCGTACACACCCCCTGAGATTCCTTATATGGCTTGGGCACGAGAAAGATTTTTGACGCCTCTGGCAACGTGCTATCGATGGACTGCCTTAACGATTTCATTTCCATCTCTCAATATTAACTCTTTCGTTTCCTTCACTTTCGCTGCCTCTAGAAATCATATTTTATAGGTATCAATCGTTCATTCAGATAAAGTGGTTGACACTTAAATTAATATTACGCCCACAAGCACACAATGCTAATATTTCAAAAGCAACACACAATTAAGTACTAAACACTCTCGCATTTTTCATTCGAGGTCATCGCATCTGTAACAACATTAATTCCCTCAACGTCTTTCTTCCAGGGTTTCGTGGTTCTCTTCTCCATCGCGATTATTCAGTATCTCTCTAAATCAAAACAGTCTCTAATCACTCCGACAACTTCCAAAACAGCCAAAAGTTGTTTGATAAACAAGGTAGCGGTGTCACGTTACTATTGGAAGAATGAGGACGGGAGCCACTAGTTGACCGTAGGCTTAAATAAAGGTTAAATTGACTGCGTATTATTTGAGGCAGGTTACTTAACTGAGGATGTTAAGGACATATTACAGGCCCCCACTTGCTGTGGTAGATCAGATCACGTTCGTCGAATCAGGGAGATAGAAAGTAGAACGGACCAATTTGAAATATTTTTTCTCGTGCCATAAGAGATCAAAATAGACATGACAGCAATCGCGTAGGAGATCATTACAATTGGTGGAATACACATCTGTCGATATCCTGCATTTTATTTTTGCCCTTATTCCGTCCGTCAATCTCATCGCTCAAATATCGCCCTCGCCACCCCATCCATCCACTCACTCCTTCTCCATTCTTCTCCACACCCGCATTTCAAAAGCTGTTTAGATACGCCTCTAACCCTGCTGCAGTGACTATGTTTCCGCGCCGTACATAACTACGCTCCTTATCAAAGGTTTAACGAACCTTTTGTTGACATCCTTGCTCAACGCCCCTGCCATTAATTCTCTCCTCCTTGTGAAAGCTTCCATACTAGATGTCCCGAATACTTCGATCACTGTGGCCATATAATATATGGCTTAGAAACTTTCGAGATACGTAAATTTTTCCCTAGTTTTTGCCCTCCTATTTTAATGTTATGTTTATCCTAGCTACTACTTCTGAAAAACCGCTTAACCTTTGTTTTATTTACATTGATTCTTTATACAGATATATGTGTGTGGTACGAAGCTTACCCGGGAATCGAACCCGGACCCTCCGTTCAGTAGTCCAACGCTTTACCCCTGGACTACTCTGGGCACCTGCCGCTCCACTCAAGCTACATGATTTTTCGGGTGCCAGATCTTCCTGGGAAACCATAATCGGCACCGGGAAAGGAACTGCCCCCCCTACCCTGCTCATGCGTGCATTTCACACACTGTCTGGCTTGGTACTACCAAACCGAACTTTGGGTTGATTACTGTGTTTTTTATATCGTATATGTATGTATGTATGTATATATATATATATATATATATATATATATATATATATATATATATATATATATATATATATATATATATATAATGTATATATACAAACACACAAATGTATATGCATGCATGAATAAATTTACATATACGCGTATATGTATATATATTCACTAACCAAGAAGCATAATATTGTTTTGTTTCTGTATTGTGCTTAACATCACGCCTGTCCTGTGGCAATGGTATACATTTATTTTTCCCCCTTCCATATGATATTTCTCTATTGTGTGCTTCAGAGATTAATTTCTAATGACTCCAGTGTTGAGTTATGATGCAGAGATAATTTGAAAGGTTTCCTTTAAAGATACATCTACATTTTATAAACATTAGTCCTCTCAGAGGTCAGTTTTTTATGTGAGTGGCAGTAGAGATGTAATCGCACGGCGCGGTGGGGAGTCGTAGGCCCTCACCCTCCTCCCTCTACCCTCCCCAAATACCATTAGCTACCAGGTAAGACGCCAGGAACTCATACGTTCCATTTTGCTGTAATCCTCGATTAAACCCCATCAAGTTACCTCTCCTGTGTTTCACTCCGCCTTGGCTTTCCCTCTTCTCTTCGCCCCCTTATGTCTCGAGGGTTGAGAAATATCCTTTTTAAAAGTTCCCCTCATAACTAGCTCTAGTACCTCCATATGGCCCGTGAAATTTACTCAATTAGGGTTGGTTTTTCTATTCTGCACTAGCTATGTTTTTCTTAAATGTCCCTACCTGTATGAGAAAATACTTCTTTTTGTTCAGTAGATCCCCAAGATACCTCGACTGATTTGGATTCAAAGTTAACTGACTGCTTTACGAAGTTTGGAGAAAATATCCTGATAACGCTCTAAATCTTCTCGATTCGTTTCACCAATCAAGTTCAAATGTTTTTCAGGAACAAAGTAATTGTTTTTTACCACCGATAAATAATATACCATCAAGTGTGCAAGTGTTCTGATGTATTAAGGTAATATTCACACCTTATAATCTGACGATATTCATCAATCGTGAAAGCCATTAACTAATTGGAAACGGAATGCTGGAGGGAAATGCACCTGTTTAAATTAGTCAGCTCGTCGGATATCCTCAAAAAGCCAATGGCACATTTCGTAGACCGATATACGTGCCAATAAATGAAAATTGCGCTGTCGGAAATAATCCGTTGCACGACTCGTATATTAACGCCGTTTAGGAGGCATTAATGTGAAATTTTTGCAGGGGCGATTTTTTTTTACAATTGTGGCGATTTACTCGATGATTTGCACCGCTTTATGTTAATGATCTTGACTTTCCTCCATGCGTCAAGGTCAGAGCGAGAGATTCACTCGGATGAGGACTTTTGGAGGGAAAGGTTAGATGTGAATTTCAGGTAGTTTGCTTTAAAATATTTTTGTTTCTCATTAATACTAAAAAAATTCCAATCAGTTAATTATAATTATTAATTCTAATTATCTGTCACTAAATAGCTTGTTTTTTTAAACTATTAGGACTGTCACCTTCTAACTTTCACGAAAAAATATGCGTGAATGTAAATTTTCAATATGACATCCCTCCGATTCTAAATATTCGCGATCCCTCGCAATGGGAAGGGCGAGGGCCTGTCCTCTGGTCGACCTCTCTCTTGGCTGGGGTTATGGTTATTGTTCTCGGGACTTTTCCATCCTAATCCGGGCTGAATCGATTGCCGTGCATTGCCGGTGTCCGCGAAGGCGTGGGCGTCGCGTGGGTCCAATTGGAGAAGGAAATGGGGCCCTCACGCCAGCCGCCTGCCTGCCTCCCACCGAGGAAGAAAGCTCGCTCGTTTTTAAGGCTGCGCTCGCTCTTCTCACCTGTTTCAACTCCAAGCAATGTTTTCTTTTTTAAAGATAATATTGCACTAGTGGATTTTATTTAAGTATCTGGCTCATTGGGAAATATTATTAGGTACATTTAACACAAGATAGTTTAACATCGATGAAATAATTTTATTTATGAGTATTTTTGACGATGCTAAAGCTGATTAAATATATTAAATGATATTTAAGGATTAAAATAAAACTTAGGTCAAACGTGGGTGGTTTAAAATCAAAGAGGGAAGACAATTTTGTGGATTTTTTTCCGGTGGCATCACCTGGTGAGTAAAGGGTTACAAATTTTACAGACTAATCTTGTTACTTATTCAAATAATTTTAAAATCATTATAATTAATGATAGCTTAAAGATAGGAACATTTTCATTAGATTTTGGGGGTCACACATATGGTTTGGCAATCACCCTCAGCTTTCAGATGCACATTGGAAAACGCTGTTCTAGTTCCTTATTTTAAGATGCCGTGAGTACCTTCCTACATCTGGAGTCTTACGCTTACCCAAAGCTTGTGCGGTGTCAACAGCAGTGATAATATCATGAAATTATGATCGCAATATTTACGTGGACGCATTAGAGGACCCTTGGCCTGAAATATTACTCGAATGAGACTTACCGTTAGTCCCACTTACTATTCAGGTTTGCAAATTTTTCCTTTAGGACTGAATTATATGTTTAATAAAATCAATTTGTTGCCAATGAACTAAATATTACGAATTGTGAGTTGCAACTTTTTCTGAGGGTCAAGCGATTGTTGGAAGAACTTTCCCCACGTGATGACTTGAATTAATTTAGGAAACATTGGTATACCAACTTATAATATTGAAGAACTTCGATTAATGACATAGGTTAACGCTTTAAAAATATGTTATTATTATTATTATTATTATTTGGGATACATTGCTGTTAGGCGATAAGCCGGGTGGCAATGACATGATATAACAAACAGTAGTCAATATAACAAACAGTAGTCAATATAACAAACAGTAGTCAGTGCCCAATTTATTAGAAAATCGGCTAGTAATTCAATGGGATTTTTGTCCAGTTTATACAGGTTCAATTTCTTAATTTTGTCGCCGAAATTAAAGTGGTCTTCCATGCAACGGGTTAGTGGGAAAATAACATTTGGAGGTATCTGCAGTAAGAGCACTCTTTTTCATTACCATATGAACAATTTCGGTTTTGAAAGAGTCGTGTTAATCAATGCTCTCTACTAATTACAATTCAATTGACTCAAGGTAAAATCAAAATTTCCAAGTGAAGGATGCTCTATTTCTTCATTAATTTGTGTTTTCAAAGACTCAATTTGGCATATTCTGATTATGCCCAATTTGTTTCACTGCTGATATTCATGTGTTTGTTCGCATTTTTGCCTAATATGTAAAATACTTTAAATGCAGCTTTATGCAATTGGGAATTCCGTCTCTACACATAATTTAAGATGACCAGATTTTAATTGTCTGGCAAAAGAAAGTGGTTTTTGAACTTACAGAAGAGAAAACGAGGAAGCAACGAAGAATATCATAATCCAAGATTATTCCTCTATGAATCGAAATTCTCATACCTTTGCACTTGTAGGAAGTTGAATGCTTTTTAAAAATTATTATTTTGGATTCTCTACTCTGTGATGCCTCGTTGGCATCATCTAATTTCGCTCTAATGAAAATGTTTTATTATTTAATTGAAATTGAAATTGCCGCTCTTCACTTCTATTGAGTGGAGTGAGCTTTGCTCTTTAGACCGCATTTACTGCTCTTGACATGAGGCAATCTAACGTGGGAAATGCTTCAGGGAATTAATATTCCAGGACAAAATGTTTAACGGTTTAATGTTTATAATTTGCGAACAGAATTCAATTTCCTTCCATTCAGTCCATCTTAATAGTCAATTAACGTGTTCCCCCTCCTTAGCAAGCTTGAGGTTGAATGCCATTTGCATGATTTTAAGCTACAAAATATCTTGGGTAAAATATTATCACATTTTAAAATTACTTCTCGTTCACTAGAATTTTTTTAAAGTTTAGTTTCTTTCATTGTAGAGACTAAAATAAAAAAATACTTATTTTTAATTTATATATTATGTGAGTTTGATTACTTATAATTAGTTTATCTGATAACCGTATAGTTGCCTTTAGGAAGTTTTAAGCAATTTCATAAAACTGTCACTAAAATATGACAAAGAAGTGATAGTATTTTCTGCGGATATCGTCGAGGCAACGTAAATAAACGCAATAAATATATGTCGACAGTAAAATCATTTCTGCTTTCAGACATTTTTTAAATTTTATTCACTTAGTTTAACTCATTTGTGTGGTGTCCATGGAAAACATTATGTAGAAATTCGAGATACGTAGATTTTCATCCATTTATGATGTATCACGCTACATTTGTCCTACGTATTAGTTTCATTTTCTTTAACTTTTAGAGTATTATAAATGTCATGACAGCTCTATATTTTGCAATTTCTCCATTGTAAGAAAAATATTTAACATACAATTATATTAATTAAACGTGCAGGTCGCTGATTGAAGTTGCAGCTTTTCATTTACATTCAATGTTAAAAAAAAGGGGCCGATATATATTTTACTTACCTGCCGGTTTGAATATTTATCCACTACGTTGAATTGTTATTTTATTATTATTGCTATTTATTGTAAATATATTACTGCAGATACTCTCTATTAGATAACAGTGGGCTATCGAAATTCGTATTTCTAGCATGTAGGTTGGTATTTTCATGTTTACAAGAATCACGGACCTCAGTAAAAAGAACCCTGAAGAAAGCGTGTGTACGAGTGAGGGCCTATCCATATCGTATAATTCGTTTGCGGCACTCCTGGGGCCATCGCCGTCCTCTGCCCCCCTGCACCTCGACAGCCCGCCGCTCCCACTCCGGCACATCCTCTGTTTGTTCACTTCCGCGTTTCGCCCCGGGCCCTCCCGGCCCCCTCCCTCTTGGTGCGCCACTCGACCAGGTCAAAGACCGGTACTCCTCACACGATGTGCCCCGAATCGAATCGCCATATTAAAATGGCTCATCTCAACTAAAAACAATTCCTGAGATGATTTTTTCGCAATTCTTCGATCGCAAGATACTACTTCAATAGCGATTGACGTATTTTAATCCTCTATTCATCCACTAGCCATTCGATTTGAATGAAGTAGAATGCTAGACCGAAGTGCCATCCTTTTATTTTATATTATATTTAAAGTTTATTTTTTATCCTATAGAAAGACAGAATGGCTATTATTATAATTGGGCCCCGAGTTCTTCAACTGTTAGCATTTATTGAATTATTGACACCTTGCTACGTGCTTCCCTTCTTCCGCTGAGTCTCTTCAAAAGGATTTCAGTTTCATCTCGGTGGAATTCCGCATTGCTTTCCTCTCATGTCCATTTTTCATGAACAGTTCGGTTATCCTTGAAAGGCGTTTGTCTCCATATCTTCCTCGGTGTTTCTACCACGATGCAACTTTGAGCCTCTTCAGCCGTCTTCTGGTATCAACGAGCATTTATTCACGTGATGCTGCTGTCCATATACCCTTTGGATAAGGAATTGAAGGTGCTCTATCCAGGGGTGGAATGACAGACTCCCTCGATGGCCCTCGAAGGTCTCTCTGCTGGTGGAAATCTGTGACACTGCCCCTTTTCCCGATGAATAGAGAATTGGATTGGACCACATGAACTAGTGACAGAAAAAGCGCATCTAGCCACAATCTCTGAGCTAGTTTCACTACATTTTAAAAGTATTTATCAGTTTAATAGTTTACATGTTAGAGTTAAAGAGAGTAACTTCCCTGCAGTCCACCAGGGGGCAGCAGGAAATACCGAAGCACTAAGAGCATCTGGTTATTATTTAGACGGAGCCCACAGAGGCGCCCGCAATGGTGCTCTTTGAGTCAAACCATCTAAGGACAAAGGCGCTCACGTATCTCATTAGATTATTGGACACTTTTTGAGGCGCCACTTATGATAGAAATATATTCATGTAATTTTCTTAAATAATAATTATTTCTTCTCCTTTACTAAAACATCAATAAATCAGATGGCTTTTATTGGCTCAAGTTTATTTGAGCAAATGCTTATATTAAGTAATATTCCATACTTATTCTTCATTAGAACTTCAATCTAGAATAGCGGATTTATGCATGGAACTCATTTATTTCCTAAATTTTATTCCTCCGCACAGTTATTCATGGTCACGTCTGTACGTTAGTTAATGATGTAAAATAGTGGCACTTATATTCCCATCCCAATGCCAATCTATGGAAAGGTTTTCTCCAAGTACCCGACGATGACAAACAGCAAGTAGATATTGTTGCATTGCATTGTATTTTTTTACTTCCATAGGAAGTACTCCTCAAAGCAATAATGTCCGGAAAAATCTTGCGCCCAGCAGCTTTCCTTGGAACCAGTCTTTCAAATTATAATATCTTTGCGTCGTTTTGAGGGCCTTGATTCTGCCACGATGACTAATCTATGCAATAGTCAATTTGTTCTGAATTCATGTGTTGGCTAGGCATTATTGCCCGAACCATTCGGCCTTCCTCATCGTCGGGGCAATTCTGGGAAGGAGTGGTGGTAGCACGCGTAGTCACCGCCAGAGCTGCCCCCCCCCCCCGGCGTCAGGTCTCCAGGCGGCCGCCAACTCCGAGGGCATGTCTTCCGCCGCGAGGGATCGCCGCACCGGAGGGATTACCACGTCAAGAAGGCGTCCTCATTCCAAAAGGGTTTCGGTTGAACGGTGGCCGCCGTTCTTGAGAGAGAGAAGATGGCGCCATTCGATGAGCTAGCGCCCCTTCTTTTGGGTAGGAACTAATTAGCACGGACGGTCGCGGGTGTGAAATACTTCTTGCATTTTGATTTACCTCTTCAAAATATAAATTCAACGCACGTTCAGTGATTGCTGCTTTAGCTGGTGTATTATACATGTGCGTTGTGCATTTTCTCAGTAACCGTGCACACTTCAGTCTATCCCATCAAAGGCAACACATTTCAATCGGCCGGAGCCTCTAAGTGACTTGATTCTAAGCCATCCTAAGAAGTGTTTGGAAATTAGCCAACGCGCAATCTGTATAAGCGGTAGAAGAGTTATGACATCCAGGCATAATAAAATTAATCACTATTGCATATGGATTACATAAATACAAAATGGAGCGGCTCACAGCATCACAGGAAATCGTATATGAAAGGACAGAAAGAAGATTAGTTCCGCCCGTGGTGCTGCTCTTCATCTCCGCCCGGGGGGGAGGGCTGGGCTGCCCCCGCGGGGCCCTCCACGGCACCGCCCCTCGCGCGAGGCCACCTGGAGGGGCGACCCCGTCACTGGCCCCCTCCCCCCTCCGGGATTCATGGAGTCGAAGAAACCGCGGCGGCTCACAGGGGCAACCGCAGTCAAGGCGACGCCGAATTGAAGTTGAAGGGCTTGGTGCCGAAACCGAGTCCACCGGATGTCCGACCGGGCGCTTTGAAAATATAATATCGCTCGAATAGGAGAGAAAGATTTTGGAGTGGAACGCTATTGAAAAAAATATGACGGCGTGAGTGTCTTGTCTCGGTCGAGGACACGTCCCGAATGAAGCCGTTTGCCCACTGAATGCGTTCGCAGGTGTCTCCCGGGAAACGGACTGGACCGATTTGCAGCAACAATCCCTTCAAGTTCGCGAGAGAATTCGTGGCCTGTCCCTTACAACCTGAGGAGGAAATGTGGAGAGATTACGTGGTTGTGTTTTGGGGTCGGGGGGGGAGCCCTTTCCGCGACATCACGGGCCCTCCGTGGGGATGGGGGGGCGAGAGGCGGGAGTCGGTTCGGGTTGCGTTCGGGCTGTCTGCTGAAGGATACTTACAGCTTTCGATTTCGATGTGGCACAGCTGTCGGTCCATCGGGAAGTACTGCAGGTTCATGGGGCAGGAAGCAGTGATGGTCAGCCTGGCCGCGTTGGCGGGGATGCAAGAGACAAACAGTTCATGATGAGTTTGCTGGTGGGGCCATTCGCTCGACATCCATGACATTTCACAAAATGGTGGCCAGCATTAATGCCGTACTCTCCTGTGCGCTTTCTCAGATCGGTTTGGGCTCTTTAAGTTATTGGAGGCTTCGAAATTGTCAAAATGGCCTAAGACGAAGGTATCGTGAGTAATAATGACTGTATTTTTCCATGTGGTTTACGTTATTCCGTTTTTCCATACCTGGTGATTGGTGTGGTTTGCTTTTTGATCAACTTAGTCCGTGTAAAAATGTGCTCGATATTATCTCGATATCCCTGAATTTGAACTCGCGAGTACATTCCGGCCAGGTCATCAAGCAGCAGGTGGACTTTGGTCACCCGTCTCAATTGACTCGCTCATGAGATTCTTTCGAATTTCCTTTTCCTCGGCGTTTGGAATGGGCGTAACCGTTCGTTGGAGTCTCTTTCCTACTTACGCTATCGTCTCTTTGTCACGCATTTTCATTCGTTGACATGTAAATATGCAACAAAGCGTAGCTAACGAAAAGATTAAGGATGTAGAAACTTATCCCTTATCCTTCACAGTCGTGATCTTACTGGCAGACTCGTGAGAGTGTCGCTTGTCACTTGTCCTTTTATGCTGCCGATTGAGAATTTGGAAGGAAATATCCTAATGAGATTCAAAGATAATCTTTTCAGGATAATACAAATAATGTGTATCAAGGCCTTACAGTGGAAATAACCTATCTCTCTCTATTTGGTTGCTATCACTCAAGTGTGTCAAGTATGCACAGATCCGATTAATGTACAGAGGAGGAATATTTGATGCACAATTTATCAAATGAATTAGTAATTGGGCGTAATCACATTGCATTTCTCTAACATTAAATTTATTACAATGCTTATGCTGCCAAAACAATTTTACGTGAGATCCTATAGCTAAGCCAGCAATAAGAACATTTTATTTGCGTACCCCATTTGGAAACTTATTTTACTCCAATTTTGCTTGAATAGTGCCTCCTCCGAGTCGGGATCACCTTGTTCACGGCGGGATTCCATCCGAAGCAAGGAAATGATTTGTGGACGCAGTTGCGAGCGAAAACCACGTTGTGCCCAGGCACTGGCGTCATTTCATTTGTTCTTTTCAATCTGCAATAAATACTGGAATCTTAACTGCCCTAACATGCGTCTAATCTTAGAATTGATGCAAAAACGGACCATTCATGGATCAAAGAGTTTAATCTTTCATTGGGCTCCCATGCCGAATTACTTCTACTTCCAAACCGAAAGATATAAAATTATTGCCACCCTGCGTGCCTGTGTAGTATATGAGTGTCAATAAACTAAAGGCTTCCCTAACGTTCGCGAACAAAATGGTGGAGATCGAGGAAATTAATGCTTGTGCGAAAATCAGTTCGGGTTTAGAAAGAGGAGAGTGACGCAGTAATGACATATTTGCACGCAGCAATATAAAATATTACCAGGATTATGCGTTTACCTCGTGGATTTAGGGGAGATGCTCAAGAGAGTAAATTATGAAAACTGAATGAAATATTGCCAAAGATGGGGATGGACAGGGAGACTGGCAAATTAGAAACCATATACGTATGACTCTGACCGAAAAGCTAAGTGTATCGGATTGATTAGTGATGGGCAGACGAGTGAGACGGGGCCGTTCATTGTCACCCGTGTATCTAAGCGTATATCCAGAGTAAAAGACAACAGAGGTCTCTAAGTAGTTACGAACCTTTAAGGATTAATGATGAATAAAGTAGGCGGGTCGCTGACTCACGTGCGATTAAGCTTGGAGAATACCGAGATGTGAGAATGGAAAAGGTAGAAAAAAATAAAATGACCGGAAGTCAATAGGAAGGAGAAGTTCAGAGAGGGTGGGAAAAGCGAACGGAAGAAAGGCTGATAGGCATTCTAATATTTTAGCTCGTAAGAGATGAGAAAGCTTGAGGTATCCAGATGATATGAGCGGAATTATTTTGTACAGCGAGAAAGAAATAGAAAATACTCGGGGACGCAAAATGGCAGAATGCATATGAGAATTACGTCGTGCTGGCGCTAGGGGTGCTTAGAAGAAAGGAATTCCCTGAAAGACAACACCTTTGAATTAATGCTTTAGGGTCAATGTACATTCAAGATACCTTCAGTGGTAGATCATTTTAGCAGAACAAAGTTACTAATCAGTACCACGACTTTTTAATCATCGTTGAGCTGAATTGAAAAATTGTATTTTATAATTATCCTATTTTACAATAATTTATAGGAGTTATCAGATAAATTGCATTTAATGTTGCGTATGAATCAAAATATAGTTTAGCTCTGCGTACATCAATTAATATTAAGTTCAATAATACTAAAGGTTTGAACTGCAGCGGAATGCTGCTTAATGTTGAATTGCAATTATTTTATCCGTTACACGCATGAATTATTTTGTACAGCGATGCTGGAATAATTTGAATACATAACATAAAATAAGAGATAAGATGATAAATTATGGAAAATATACCATGCATAAGATTGAAACATAAACTGTTAAAGATGAAAATAGATTTTTGTCATTGGTGAAGTGGAGGCTGCGAACTATCTCGGATTTAATCGAAACCACATGGCTTCAGGCAAGGGCGAAGATGGCTGAGTTGGAAATTAAATTGCAAGTTCGATATAAACCAAAAAAAATGAAAGAACCAGGCGACATCCCGCATGCGAGCAATGTGGCCTGTGAAGATGAATTGGTCTACTGCAAGAGTGAGTGGTGGGGCTGTGATGGACTCGTGAAGAGCTGGAGGTGGTCAGCGATGATGGAAGATTGGAATGCGTGCACTACGGGGGAGTATTTTCTCAACGGACATTTATATTGTATATTGTGTATTGTATCCTGCTTGCAGTTTCATCTTGCTTCATATAATACGCGGTGATCGGGCATCATTGAGTAACCTAACTGTTTTGAGTGTTCAGAATTTTTAAAAATTTCCGCTCCATAATGCTCAATATTTAATTAATTGGTACATAATTTACGATGTTTATGTTAGCCGTCAGGTTTTGAGCTGAAATTAAATGGTAACCATCACCCGGAAAATAGAGAAAACAGGTAATTGTTCAAACAGAAGGAAATAAAAAAAAATCAGAGATTTAACCTACTTTTCTGCAAAGCTAATAACGGCCATTTGAGCAATATCACCTATGCCTTTGCCTGTGGCGCCCCGCCAAATGAGGCGGCAGCCATTCGAAAACCTCATTGTCGGGGAAGGGTCATCAAGAGCGCGATCACGCAAGGATCGCGCTCGTAGTGTGAATCAGCGAAAATTCATTCTACCACTCAAAAATGTATAAATGAAAGGGTGTCTTAAGATGGCGGTCATAAATCATCAATACGAGTGGAGTGAATGACGGTGGATTCAAATGTCAAAGTCTTTAAAAAAGTACTCTTACTACTATGGCTGTCTAGAGAAAATCTCCGTATCCGCATAGCGTGAGAATTAGCGGGAGAGGGAGCCGATTAATGGTTGCTATATGGACGCACAAAGTAGGTCCGTATACGCTTCGATCTTCAGTGGTTGGCCGGTCGCACCTTTTGTCATTTGTTTATGCAATAGCGAGTCAAAATGAACAATTTAATCGGAATTCCCGCCAAATGAGAAGTTCGTTCAGCGATAAAGTTATTAATTATAGAAAAAAACTTCAAAGCTGGTGACATTCATCGTTGGGAAATTTGTGCTCCCTGTTGACCAGATGTGATGAGTGACAAGAGTGGAGTGCGTCAGTGTTGTCGTTCGTTTAAGAGTGGACGGGCAAGTGTCCATGATGATGATGACGGCAATTAGTGGACGCCCCGCCATCTGTGGTGAACATAATGAACTGCTCCTGAAAATTGATGAATTACGTTGTGAAAGCCGGCGTTTTGCGATATCGGAATCCTTAGAAAGTTTTCCGCAGATTTCTACGACTCCGTTGGATAGAAACGCGACTGAACAGTTAGGCTACTGCCGATGTTTTGAGCTCGTTTCGACGCGGAACTTCAACAGATGTCAACATCATAGGTTGACTGATATCTCAGGCCGCAGAATTTTATGCTTAAGGAATTTGAAAAGTAGTTCAGAAAGATATGAAAAATGTTTAAAATCTGTTTGGCGAATATGTAATTAAAAATAGTGGAAATATGAGCTTTTGAGACGAAAAAAATAAATTGCCTCTATCTATTCCAGAGTACTTTTTAAATAAAATAACGGAGGTTACTTTCTGGGCAGCTCTCGTAAAAAGAGAAGTAAATCTAATGGAAGAGATGGGTTCAAGGGTGATTAAGCCCTGCAGTGCTCCAAAACCTCACCTAACACACGACACCAATCATTTAATGCTCCCGGTATTAAGATGAATCACTCTTCAAGCCTACGATGGCGCACGCGGACACATTTTCCTCCTGAAGCGCCATCGTTCGCCCATCGTCTTTCCATCGCAATCCTCAGCATTCCACCGTCCACGGCCGATATGCCATCCAACCAATTCCCCTTGCCAATCCTCAGCCAATCTCTCTCGTCTTCATTCTCCGCGACTATGCCTTCTTCGCATGTTTTCCTTTCATATAATTCTTACCATTTTTCTCCATACCCACACACCAAAATTATTCCCTTTCTTTATCGACCAAGCCGTGTACAACACTAAGCATAATAAAAAAGTGTTCGCCATTCTTTTCCTTGCATCGTTACTTCCTCTTCTTGTTTCTCTATTTTTTATTTTTTTTTGTGTTTATCTTGCTTCCTTGGAAGAGCGCAAAAAGTGTGTGGCGGGGCAAATAAAAATGAATATCCTTAAATAGTGCGTTTGATTTTATGGCTTAGGAGGAATAATGTTTCATGTTCAAGGATTCTCGTTTGATTCGCCTTCAACGTTAATGCTCGTACAATGCAACTGACGTCTCAATAATTATTATTGAGTTTGGTTATCTTTGCGGCGTGTATCGTTTTTTTTTCATTGGCATCACTCTCGGAATATTTTCAGTGAAATAGTTTTCTCTTTTAGTTTTCCTCGCGGAAGACGGAAATAGTTGTAGGGATGGGAAATACAGAAAATTTCGGCGCTATCTCAACGGGAGACCGAGTCGAGGAATGGAGCATGAGATTTCTCCGGCCACCTAATGCTGGAGTAAGTGCGAGGTGGTGAAACGGAGAAACCGACTGCGTGATATTGGAGAAGTGACCCGGTTCGGTCTTTTGGCGGGGCCAAGTGATCGCGCGATCAAAGGGAAGACGGAATCGCGGCCACTGGTGGGATTCGGCGCCGGCGCCACCTCCCCGGCCCGGCGCCACTCCGCGGGACTCACCGTATGCTTCTGGTGATGCTGCCCGAGTGATGGATTCGGATGAACTCGTTGCTCGTGGTGGCGATGTGGAAGTACGATTGCTTCTCGTTTACGAAGAACGTATCCGGCACCCATATGTTCTTGATGAATTCGGAGCCGACGGATAACGTCTCCACGCCCGGCCTCTTGCGGAAGGCCAGTCGCGGGTCCGTCCAGAACTGCCGAAAGTAGAAGTCCAGGGTGAAGTCCTGCGGGGGGGGGGTCGGGGAGGTAGGGGTAGAGAGAGAGAAGGAGGAGAGGATTAGAGTTTCCCGCGGAGAGTCCCGTCGCAGCGTTCACGTTCTCTCTCGCACTCACCCGGCAGGGGGCCTCGCGACCCCCGACACCTCTCTCGGCACCTCCAGCCACCCCCCCGGCGCCCCCGCCGGGGTGTGCCGGGGATGGGGCGAAGGGGGGCGGGGATCGCGGGGTCCACCCGCCCAATCAAACATCTTACGCGCCGTTCACACTCATTCAAGTGAAGTACTCTACTGCTTGAAACTCTAAGCGGAAGAAAATAAAGTGTTCCAAGTACTTTAATTAAGAGAGAAAGATCATAAGAAAATAATTGGTCTCATTTTGTTGGTACTTAATTACTGTACTGCAATAATAATATGTAAATACAGAGAAAAAACTCAAAGTACGACTTCCTATGAGAAAGAAGAAGCAAGCGGAAATGTCCGTTGGCTGGGAGCAACCACCCAACCAAGCACCTCTGCTTCCGCTGCTTCCTCTTCCAAACAAAAGGATCTGTTTACAAAATTTCAGCAAAGAACATATTTTTTTCGTGAAAAATCGACTAAGTATCATGTAATATACTTGAAATAAATGATTAAATTTACAATACAGACAGTGATAGCGACAAGCAACATGCATGGTATATACATTACGTACAAGTGTCTACGTGAGATCGCATTATGGCTCCGTTTTGCCCTCGAAGGTCTTCAGACACCCTTTGCACTCGTTTCGCTCGATGCTGACCGACCCGCTCTTAAAATACGCTAAATATGAGCGATTATCACGGAGTGGTGCACGTTTCAAAACAAAAATGCACACGGCTATGGGCGTGAATTTAAATATTTCATTTGAAAAAGTATTCTTCCTTCTTTCGATGCACTAAGCAAGAACGTAAGTAATTTCATCTGGAGTATTATTATTGCTTTCTTTTTGACGCGGGATGTACACCCGTGTTCGTCTGCTCGAGTCTTCCCGCCGTTGGGAAATGTTTGCCGAGGGATCGCTCTCGGCTTCTCCGACGGCCCTCCGCTCGATTCCGAGAATCAGAATCTCGAACTCCACGCGACAATGAAAGAACGCGCGGCGTCACGGTAATCGTGACCACCTCCGTTCGACCTTCAATTCGAGAGACCCCCCGAGATGCAAAGGGAGGCACAACTCCGACGAGGGAAAAACGCTCCAAAACACTGGGAGGGATAGGTATTATTATTTAAAAGAAGCCATTTTTTACACTAAGAATTGATACACAGAAACACATGATCAAGCATGCGGGGTAATATGTACATACAGGTGCATTATATTTTTACATATATATATATATATATTTATATATATATATATATATGCATATATATACATACACATAGAAGGGGAGAGCATGCAAAAAACTGCCATGCCGAGATGCTAATGTCAAAGGCGTGCAGAGTCGTGAGTATATATAATATATATCTCCGTGCCTTCGATGTGTCCTTTGATGAGGTTTCATTCTCTCCGCGTCCGCTCCCAACCCCCCGGCGCCTTCCCTCGCCTTTCCCGCCCCCTTCACTCCCGCCACGTGGGACGGGAGGAGAATTTTCGGGGGTGGAAGTGGCGGGGGGAGGGCGACGGTGGGGCGGGGGCTCGTCAGAGGGCAATGCATGTGTGTCACTGGTGGAGCTGAGAGTGTACTTTGGGGGTGGATATATATATATATATATGTGGGCGCGGGGGAGAGACAGGGGGGGGGGGCGTGTCGAGATGGGTGTGGCGGTGGTGATTGGGGGGGGGGGCAGAGTGGCACGTTCAGCAATTGGGTTTTTCGGGGTGCGCTCTCGCGTGAACGGGGGCAGAGGACACCCCCGATCCACCCAAGGCGATCGGCGCCCTCCTGGGTGAGGGGGGGGGGTTTCCCCTTGGGCGTCGTTGGGAAGACCCGCGAGTCTTCTCGAGGACGATGAGACGGAAGCGGATCCCCACCGGGGGGGGGACACGCGTGGACAAGGTTCATCTCTTGAATCGCGTGCTACTTGGCGCAGAGGGGGCGCTCGTTCGTTCCCCCCCCCCCCCCTGCCCTTTCACCTCGACCCACCTCTCCACACCCTCTGCCCCTTGCCCTTCCTTCTCTCCCGCCCCCTTTCTTTTTCCGTCATCTCCTGCCCCATCCCCCCTATCCCTTCGATTTTTCGCCTCCGAATAGAATATAAAGAATACTAAATGTGATTTTGCACAATCAAATTCTGTGTTTTGCCATGATTTAACTTTGTCCGTAAATGATATCGGAAGTCATTTTGCGCATGCGCGGTGGTTGCCAGCAAAGCCAAATCTCCTGTGAGTCACGCCTTTGGAAAACACTATTCCCTAACCGCTCCTCAAGATTTAAATCTTGTCCATGATGATTATAATCGTCGCTCCTAAGAGTTTGGGAAATGAAACATCCACGAAAGTGAAACGTTAAGGGGTTTCGGGTGAACTAAAGTTGAATTACTTTGATAATTGCTCAAATGGAATTGCGTTCTGTCTGCATTTTGACAAAATCCCCGTCAACACTTCGCCGTTTACATCAAGATTTCAGAACTACAATTCTCCGCGTGGATCAATTCAGTCAATGAAGAATGTCACCACAGCGACATCTGTGCATTTTCTCGAGTACCTGATAAAACCCTCATGTTATTAATTAATTTTTCGGGTTAATTAGGGCTAGATTGAGACTTTAGAGTCCCTTCTTCCGCCTAATACTTATGCATTAAAATGAAGATAGTTACAAGCATCCATGTCCCAGGTCGAGATAAATCCACCTAGGCTTGGCTCGAACCCGCGACCTCAGGATCGCGACCTCAGGTAGGTGAGGGCGTTACCCCACCGCCGCTACGGGACTACGCCCATTCCAAGTATGCCCTGAATCGAAGGAAATCAATAGAAATACGAGAATCGTCCGCCCTCTCACGTTTTGGTTTGTCAAATCTTAATCCCTAAACTTGTACCTTTGATGGCAGAGGGTGCGTCGCGACTCGGCCTCGAAGATTGATCCGCAACTGGACGGTCGTGCATCAGCGGAATACCAATGATGCGCCTTCCTTGAGCCCCCCCCCCCCCGCCCTCGATCTGCCCGCCCTTGGGCGTCCGTCCCGGGAGGCGGACCGAGGTGAGCCCTCAGGACCGGCGGGAAAGACGGCACTCTCCCCCGGCCGCCTGGGATCGTTGCCCGGGGTGGATACGTGCGGCTGGTGCGTGCCACTCTGGTCGGTTGTGCTGTCTGTCGGCGTGCGTGTGAGAGATGTGGGCGGGGGAATCAACCGGAGAGTATTATTATACTCCGATCGAGAGAAATATATACAACAAAGGGATTTAGAATCCGACGCTGGACCTTGGCCTGTTATGCCATCGTTTATATATTAACATATACATATATATAATATTTTTGTGATCGGAAAATCGTTTTAGCCTAAAAAAAGAAGTGCCAAAACTTGGAGACAATTTTGTCGTTTGAATAATAGTCCTCCTGAATTAAGGGAAACATACCTTTTGCTGTGGAGATTGTGATTTTGGGAATTATTATTTTTTTCCTAGGGACGTTTTCCCTTCCTTTGCGTGGCCTGGACTGCAATTTTGTTTCTCTCATATTAGGATTCCGTCTGGTCTTGCGTGTGGTTGGTGACGAGAGGAGTGCGGGGGGGCGGGAGGGTGGGGGGGAGGTATCGCGGGAGGAGGGAGGCGGGGCGAGAGGGGGTGGGGGGGAGGTTTATAGGGGGCTTGGGGGGTAGGGTGGGCGTACCCCCGCGTCCACGCCTCCCCCCCACTTCTCCCCTCCCTTCAGTGTGCCCTCCAAGATATGCACATTTTTTTCATTTTCGATATTCGTATTATTTGTCGAAGCCTCGCATTTGGGGGCGGTGGCCGTTGTGCGTGGTGATGTTTTAGGTGGGGGAGGGGGAGGGAGGGGGGGGGAAACAGGATGTCCGAGGGTGGGCGGAAGGACCAGGAGAAGGGGCGAGGGGTGGAATGGATGCATCCACCCTCGGGTCGTCGTCGAGGACGCGGTCGGAATCGCCGCTTGTCGCTTGTCGGTGGTGTCCCAGGACTTTTCGGGCTCTCTTCTCCGATGGGTTCGTTTCCCGGTGAAGGTGAGGGGTCGGAGGGAATGGGGTCGTGAGGTGAGGGACTCGCAGAGGGTTTTAGTGACGCGGGATCTCAGACAGGGTCCGTCCTAAGAAGAAGAGAAGGCTTTCGGTACCCGAACGGAAATGTCCAAGAAAAGATCTGTTAGCTAGGAGACTCCTTCTCGGCGTGGCCCTCATGCGGAGGAAGTTTCATTGTTTATCATGGAAATCTATGGGGCAACTACTTGTTGAACATTCAATTCCTCCCACGACGGACCTTTTCTGAGAGCCCTTCCTCTGAGGGCACCTTTATCTTCGGTGGCCCCATAACTCGTTTGGTGGAGGTTTTTCGGGATATCAGAGGGACGAATGCGGTGATCGACGTTTGTTCACGGCATTTAATGATTACATATATTTATATAGTTACATAAAATAGTATTCGGGTGTCCTGGGGTGAGGAGGCGAGGTAGGTTGCTCCAGCGAGTCTGGGAGGAGGGGCGGAGGGGGGTGAGTGGCCCCCAACCCCCTTGGCGCCATCACCCCAACACACCCCGAAAACTCTTTCGTCTTTTAACGAAAACACTTACACTTAACACACACACGCACACACAAAAATACACGTAATTATATAAGAAATATAAGTATATATATATATATCCATGATTACTATGTAGGCGTGGCATTTGGAACGTGGGCAGAGAAAGAAGAGGCGTAGGCATACAGGGCCAATGGATGTAAAACACACTCGCTACTGTGGACAATGCAAGCGAGGAGGGAAGGAGCCTGGGAGAGGGAGGGAGGGATGTGTTCGGAGGGAGGGAGCCTGGGAGAGGGAGGGAGGGATGTGTTCGGAGGGAGGGATGGTGCTCGGAGGACCCGCCGACGAGGAGCGGCGACCGAAGTCACTCCGTCGAAGTAAATCTTTTGCTGCGGCTCTTCTTCGACCCGTCCCCAGAAACCGCCCCAACGTCATTGTCATCTGCGTATCCTTCGCTCATTCACAATTGCTGTATCTGTTCTCAATGATTAATTCCTACTATTGCGGTAGGGAATTCAAGTAAATTTTATTCGCATTCCGAAGAGTAAGATTCATTTCCCTGCGATATTGATGAGTTCTAATTTATTGGTAAATCAAGCTCTTATTATCCATTGTGCATGGAAAGGCGAAGACATTTGTGAGAACATTTAAACGTCTGCTAAAAGTTATTCATAATTACCTGGCGAAGGAATTATATAAAAGATATTAAAATGGCAGGTATTTTTTCATCGCCATTGTAAAGGCTTTCATTCACTGGTAAATTGTCATGATTGAATGTAGTGACATTAGATTTCAGCGAAGTTCTTCTCCGGTAACGAGATGATGGCCCCATGGTAATTCGAGGTGAATTTCGTTGCGTTCATTCTTATGTTAAAAATCTGTCTACTTCCATTTTCTGATTTTAGAAGGAATAATTCATTAAAAGGGGTCATTGTGTGACAATTTATGGAGCATCCCTAATATACTCTTTCAAAACCAGAGTAAGCATGTTTCATTGTTATTGAATGTCACTACGCTGGCCATTAGCATGGCTCGTTCCCGCTTCGAATGGAGAGGACTGAAGATTTTTGCAACTGGGATTTGAATGAGGAGAAGCACAAGAGTCTCACCGATTGCAGCGCTTTATTTGGATCGAAAGATATCGGTGTCCTTCTGGTCACTTTCAGAGATGATGTTTGGGACGATTGGGAATGCCTTTGTGATATCTTGATTAACAATTTCGTTTTATTCCAACACTGAGACAAGAACCCCCGTTTGTATTCCAAATATCTGGGAACAAAGAAAATGTTCAATCAATTTCGCAGTCCCAAAAGACAGCCGATCAAAACTTAAATTAGTATTCGTTCCTCTAATTATTTCCTAAAACAGAGGCAGTTCCTAAATGTCAGAGGTCCACTGTTGAAATCTTTACTTTGTTCCTTGTCTCCAAATATTTGAGTGTGTGGTTTTTCGGAGAAGAGGTCTCTCTCGAAATTCGCTCTTAAAATTGTTTAACGTCAGCGCTTGAAACTATTTGAGAAATCAAAATTATATTCCATCCCTTGTAAGCTTATCCAAAATTTAACCAGTAGCAGGCAACATTTTTTTGAAAACTCCTGTCTCAAATTTCTCACGCCTATCCATATGAGTATGCAGAATCATTTCCCGAGAACAGAATTCGTATATCCGTGGGGTCGCATTTGACTTAGTATTAGCATATTTGCAAACTCAGGCCAAATGTGAATGAATCTGATTTTTTCCTATTTCACTTGATATAATTCCTTGGCAATAAACATAAACGAATGAAAATAAATTCCGCAAGACACAATGTTTTATAGGAACACAAAGTGCCTCTCTTTTAATACCCCGCAAACGAGTGGCTTAAATAATTTACGTCCTCGGTGATGTACAGTGCCCCTGTTCACTTTAATGTCATGCTACCCGTTGAAATCTTAATCGCCAATGGGGATTTCTTAAAGAGAGATTTCCATGAAGAACTGTTGATAAAAGTATTCCTGGGGGGGGGGGGCAAAGGTCAATTATGCTCACTTTACAAAACGTGCGTCTACTTATTCCATCCGCCATTCTTTCGCAATCGAGATGGTTCGATTGCTGATACCCGGTGGTGTGAAAATCAACTTAATCCTATCCCATGGGGGGCAGAAAAGTGTTTTTCCAGGGCGGTACGTGATGGATTTGCAATTATCGAATTGGGTCGTCCGACTCTTTTATTCTGGGTGTGGGGCGGGCGATATCCCGCCCCACACCCAGAACTAGCACACTAGCTTGCAAACGGAAGGCGTGTTCAAAGACAGCACCAGTCCCGCGCGGAACACCCTCGCGAGCGGCCGTGCGTGCATTTGGCAGCAGCAGCGGTGCTCCCCCCCCCTCCTCCTCCCTCCCCCCCTCCCCCTCGGGGGCCCGGGCCTCCAGCACCGCGGTGGCGGGAAGGGGGTGTCTGGCTTGGCGCCTTTCCAGCGCCGCACTGCGGTGCCACCCCTTCCCACACACATACGCCCCCCGGCCTTCGCGGGCGCGGTGCTCACGCGATCCCACCCACCTTCGGGGTGGCAGGTCGGGTGGGGAGGGGACGTCGAAAGGCGGCCCTCGTGCGGGGCCGCCGCCGCCTTTCGGGGGGAACCAGCAACAGCCTCACTCGGGCCAGGAAAGTGTTACGACGACTTCATCAGCGGCGCTCGACTGAATCGCGACGGTTTCAAACAAAATTCTAAGTTTAATCCATGCCTAAATTTGAGTTTCTAATATTTCATGTTAAGTCCCTGCACTAGTTTAATTAGTGATGCATACATTCTTTGCTGGCCCTTATCCTGTCTACCATCTCCATTGGTAGCGTGTTTAATTTACCACTGTTCACATCATAGCTGTTATTCAAGTCATGTCATCAACGTCATCGCCTAATCTCAATAATTTCTGTAAATCCAATTACTGCAACAGTGTATTTTTTTCATTTGAACCTCTTGGAGATGGCTGGATGAGACTCTTAAATTCCCTGGCCACTAGGACCGGCCCTGAGCCACTTAAATTCCTTCATTTTCTGCTACTTCATTCACCGAGTTAAAAACGGACGACTAAAAAAGTTAAGGATTCAGTTGTTGAAGCCTGTGTAAGCATTTTGTGGGAAGTTCTCGTTGCTACGTTTCCTTTCCTTCTTTCGAACCATGAAAATAATCCCGCAACCTCTTAACAGAATCAACTCTTGAGTATGGGTACCTTTATGCTTGTAACACTTAAGATGTGAGTTTGACCACCGAAAAGCTTTTCACTTCCTCGTAAGAGTCGTGTTTGCATCTTTCAAATCTTGTGTATTGATCTCGGTCGGAGAGAAACGAAGAAATTTATAAGCCGTAATGCGGAAACATTCAGTTTTCTACCGAAGCTATAAGGACACCTTCTTTCGAAGCATTACCGAGAAACCTCTTAAGGTGGATTTACCATTGGATGCATCTAGTCGGCGGTAAGAATTCTGAAGAGAGTTCAGATTCAGCTCTTTTTTGAACTTTGATTTTAGCCGAGTACGCTCTAGTGGACCTGGAAAATAGACCATATTTGATTGAAAAGTAATTCAGCTCTTTTATTACCGAACTTTCAAAGGATTTACCATCATTTGCACTTCCATTTGTTTTGTTTAATGAATATCATTGGCAATTTATTTGCTCAGAAGTCGTAAATGTTATTATTTTTTGCTCCATTAGTGTTTTTCATCTCGACTGATACGTTTTTTCGCTCGCTAAGACTTCAACATGTAACAAAAATTCATCATTTATTTAAGTACAAAATTATAAAAGTATATTTCCTTCAGGGGAAGTACAATATACATATTTAATAATAGCGATATATAATTTCTTTTCCAGTGGAATTAAATATTGTTTGTTCCAGGTTAATCACATAAGTACACTTTCGCTCCTGCTACGGTTCTTGGAAACATTCGGTAATCAATTTCTCACATTTGAGCACCGACCAGTTATAAACTTGAGAGGCTCAAAAGGAGCCATTGCATCTAGCTGGGTGAGGAAAATTGACCGCTGACCCCAGTTAACGAATTTTGTAATTAGAGGGTCATCTAGAAACAAGGTCATCTTCTACTCCGTATATGATGTGCAATATCATGGTAACGGGTGTATCGAAGACAACGGGCTGCACGAAGAAAAGAATCGATACGTGCGAATTCATTTCTTCGATTGCCGTTAACGGAGCGGAGAGTATTCTTGGGCCCCTCCCTTTCCTCTTGAGCCCCTTCCCTCTCACGTTCCGCTCGAACCCTCTCTACACTGAGCCCGTGACTCCGCTCGCTCCCCGGCACTGCTCTCAGCGGCGGCCGCGGGAAGGATAGCCGAGGCTGGGCTTGGCTCTCGGACCAGGAAGAAAATGGGGGGGGGATATGTATAGATATACGATGTATATATATATATAAATATATATATATATATATATATATATATATATATATATATGTATATACATGTATACACACACATATATATATATATATATATATATATACACATACATATATGCATATGATTTAAACGGAGAAGCGAGATAGCGCTAGCGAAGAAAAACACAGAGAAACACATGCGCATGAAACTGACACGTATTCTGAATTTTCGGTGGCCAAACCACCTTCCTCTAGGGAAAGAAGGAGCTGTTGGTTCCTCCTTTCCCAGAGGAAGGTGTTTTGATCTCAAAAAATTGGGAATAGGTGTAAGCTTCATGGGAATATGTTTCTCTGTGTTTTTGTTCGTTCACTAGCGCAATCTGACTTCTCCGTTTAAATTAATATTAAAATTCGTGAGACTTTCCTTCAAGATATATATATATATATATATTATATGCATACATATGTATATATACATACATATGTATATATATATATGTATATATATACAAACGTATATATATCACACGCACATGTCGTTTATGGAGGAGGAGGTGTGGCGGGAGTCAGGCTCCGAGAGGTGGTCGGAAGAAGTCGGGTGTGGAGACACAGAGAGACAGAAACGCACACAACAAATAGCAATATTTACTACGAACAGTCAGCCGCACATTATTTCCAAAAGATACCAAGCAACACCAAAGGACGTGGATGGGGGTTGGGAGTGGATGGGGTTAGGGCGTCCTCATAGGCATGGCACGACCCCTGAGTGTCCCCTCCCCCCTTGGTTCACCCTATCGGTCCCCGATTGTCCTCTGGGCGCCAGAGGTCAGAGTGGGCCTTCTTCCGCCTCCCCTCTCTGTGGCTCCCTCCTTCAAGGGGCGCCGTGCAGGGGAGAGGGGCTGCGCAGGGGGGGGGGGCGGGGCAGGCCGGTTGCTTTTTGGCGGTGCAGTGCCTAACCAGCGAAAGATAACATTTCTATTTGACCTTTTCATCACATTTACCCGCCACTCTTCTTATTTGTCCTCATTCTTCAGTAGCTTGTCCGCGTGTGTGCTTCACCCAGCAGAGGCGGTGAATAATGGGTCCACCCCTTGATGTTTTAATCGACTCTCCACATTCGATTTCGGTATTCTCGATACAGTAGGCGTTCCTGATGAAGTAGGCATAGGCAGCTATTCCAATAAATACATTTGTCGCTACACACATTTGAAGCTCAATTCCAATTGCCAAGTGTCGCATCAGCGTTGTATAGTATTTAAGTCCTCTTATAAAGCTGCCTCATCCTCAGCGTTGGGGATATCTCTGTAAACTGCTTCAGTGCTGGCAAATAAACGTATCTTACTCTTAACCGCGGAGTTAATGTCGTGGACGAACATGAGGATTAAAACAGATCCGATTAAAGTTTAAAAAAGTAATAAAGCCCCAGTTCGGTAAACAGTAGGCTATTTTAATAAACGTTAGCGTTACGTCGACGACAGTCGCTGCAAGTTGCAATTGTTTCAGTTCACTTACGTCTGCCTATGATGATGAAAAACGCCATCCTCGAAGGAATCTCTTGACAAGGGGAAATACTAAAAAGTCACATGCCGTTAGGTCAGGGTCCTTGGGGGAATGAGGGACATGTTGATTAATATGGGATAATCGCGATTTCGTGGGACCTACCGCCCACAAACATGTCTCGCGTGCAATTTTTTCTATTACCAACGGGTGGTGGCAACCAATGAAAATTTTAATATTGGCGATAGTGCTTTTATCGTTATTAGACAATCTTTCTCAAAAATGTGGTAGTGATGTCAACATTTATTCTCATAAGAGCAGTAACTGAAGCAACAAACTCCTTTGAAATTGTCGCCCCTTCTTTAAGCATTTAAAACAATCATATATATGTATATAGTTGTGATAAATGGAATAACAAACGGGCTATCCATAAACCTCTGGCATTGCATTGGCCTCGGCTGGAGATTTTTGTTCACGTGAAAGCAATATTTCTATGCAGCGTCTGGTGTTACTCCCGTCCTAAACGAAGGTGAACTGAAAACATTTCAACTTGCAAAGGCTCTCGCATGGTGGAAATACTTGTATCAAGTGAATGAAACTTTTACTTACATGTACACATTACAAGTTACCGTAATAATATTAGATGATATTGAAGTTTCCAAAATAAATGATGCGAATAAAAAAATATAGGATCACTTTTCATTGAAGAGTCTCCGTACATATTTCAGGGTCTTCTCTTATTTGTTCACTTTTTCAATTCACGTTGCCCATCTCCGATCAGATTATTTCTTCGGCACGTACAACCAACCGTGTGGCATCCCACTTCGTACGGAGCAGCGATTTGACAGTTGGTTTTGTGCCCGAAATAACTAGCCACCAATCAATTTTTCTCGGAATTTTTTCAAAACTTGTTTTTAATCAATTCCATGTTCTTTGTGGTTCTTAAACATCCTCAATAAAACTGGATTTTCCATTTCTGCAAATTTTCATCAGAGCGCTAGCGTCCAATATTAGGTGAGGGCGTATGCATTTTTCGCTTACCGCTTCCAATTAGGAAAACGGAGCAATGAGCCAGCTGTTGCTGTTTAAAATTCATGTCGACATATAGTATGTACACTGCGGTGTTCATGCATCTTGCGACCATTTTGCCGTCGAATCACATGCATGTGTGATTCTCACAACGACTCTTCCTTGGATGAGTCCATATGGGATGGGTACAAAGTTGTATGCGTGACATTGGCTTTCCACCGGGAGATGCATTGGTTCATGCTTCATGCATGTTTACTGCCAGAAATAATTATAGTAGTATTTGAGACTCTGGTGCTTCGACGGCACGGGACAATCTCTAGAAATATTTTAGAGATTACTTTTGAAGGAAGAGCAAATTCAGCAGCGCCATTTGCAAATTGTAAAACTATTCAGCATGCTTTTGCTTCCCAAAGCTCACTTCCTTATCGTGACGATGTCTTTCACGCTAACGTATTCACTCTCTGATGACACGAAGGGAATCCCTGTCCAACTTCCGCCGTGTTATACCACGCGTCAACTAATTTGTTTCATATTCCTCTGTTCTCCCGTTTCCATGCCATTGTTTCTTATTTATTTCCAATGGTTTAGGTTATATCCAGAGAATTGTTTCCAATTTATTGTGCTTCTACAGAATGTCGCGACTAATTCACATTTGCGATGAGTTACTGTTCAATGGGAAACCAATTAATTCATGTGAATATTCTGCCTCGAATTTCTTCATAATGCGATTCAAAATTTCAGGAATCAATTCTCGGCGTCTTCCACACTTTCAGGTTCCGCCGGGCGATTTCCGCGCGCATTGACCCGCTCCCGCATCCCCTTTGGCCGTGGGAGGGGTGAGGGGGGCGAACACCTTCCCCACCTCTCGCCGGAGGGGCCCTCTGCCGCAGCTCGGTCTGGAGGTCCCACCACCGGGGACCGCCAGGGGGTGGGGACACTCCCGCGCGCCCTAACCCAATTTGGTTTAGATATCGCTTGGAAGGGTCGAGGGAAGGGAGATGCGTATCCGAGTGCTCGCGGAAGAGCGCCCCGACACTTAAGGTTTAAGTCATGGCAACCTTGATCGACATAGTAATGACGATGACAACGAGAGAGGTTACGTGGTGGTGAAATACTTATGCACAGTACATTTGGCACCAAATAATCATTCAATCAAAACATATCTTTAATAAAAGGAGAGAACTAAAAAACAAATAGGCTGATATACACTTGCAGGGAAATACTGTTAGAACACGATAGCTGCAGTTATGAATATATGGTTAAATATATAAATATAATGTATAATAGTAAATAAAGAAATACACATGAATGCATACACATTATATATGTATACACAAATATGTGTGTGTGTATATATACATGATGGCATGCATTCATATATATATGCATATATATACAAACAGACGTACATATACATATATACAAGCTCACACAAATAACGATGAAACACCAAAGGGTTGTTTTTCACGGAGGGGAAAGAGAGAAAGTCAAAGAAAGAGAAAAAGAGCCAATGATCATCGCTGGAATCGGTCGAGGTGTGAATGTAGTAGTATGTCTCCGTGGCCTGCGCACGTCGTCAATCGAGTGGAGAGCACCTTTGCCTTCGAAGGAAGTAGTAAATGTCTTAATGAGAGTGAGTGAGAGAGAGAGAGAGAAAGGGAGTGATTGGAGGTGGGGGGGGATCTCTCGTAGTAGGCGCCCCGGGGGTGGGTGGTGGTCGCTCGATCCCCGTGCGGGGCCCTGGGCGGATGGGGGAGGGGACTGCCAAGTGGAATCTGGCGGGCCGCATCATCCCCTGCCCTACACCTAAGAAGGGCAGTGTGTCCCATCCGTTGAGGCTAGGACACGCAGCACATGTGATCAAAATGGTGCGCCTCGCCTCGCACGAAATATTCCAATTGCAAAACCATTTAGGTTGTTAAGATCTGGAAAAGGGATCACAGAAGTCGAAAAACTTTAATAGATATTTGATGGCAAATAGTATTTTTAAAGAATAATTTTAGGCACTCATTACCGAGAAATCACTACCAGTGGGTGCATTTCTTTCTCCAACTATTTAAAAATTATATACCTTAATTTCCTTCTGGAATTTCAAGGATGTTGGACAAAAAAAGCGATATATAAAGTTGATGTTAAAATCACCTCTCTCTGTTTCGTTATGTGACGCCTTCCTTTTACGCCGAATGACTTACATCACTTTTATTTTGTCGGTATGTTGTTCATCGCAAAGTTTCAAAGATATTCAGTGATACCTATCCTTGAGATTATTTGATGAAAATTGATATATTATGCACGCCCTTCATATTTTAGTTGATATTTTAATTCTCTACTACGATCAGTAATTATTAAATGGCACAGGTGTGCTAGAGAAATTATGGAAAGTTTTTTAATTACAGTTTTCCCAGAATGTGCTTAATTTTAGTAATTTAAAACCACCCTTCTCTCAGTTGCTAACCATTTCATGAAAGTCCACTACCAATACATTGATATGTGACTTTCACAGAATATAAAAATCGCATTATGCTTAAGGAGGCATACGTTTTATTTGGAGAGAACCGTAGCACGCAAAGTTTTAAAATTTTTGAATCGATATTATAGTTTCTATCAACGTTCCGGAAGCGTGTCTGAAATGTTTAATTTATTCTAAACAGACAATTTTTGCACCCAAATCACGCGTCTGCATTGATAAAACAAGAAAAGGAATAAGAATGTCCCACGGTCTCGTTTTTTTGGAATCCAATTCCGGAACTTTTCCTCCAGTATAGCGCCAGACGTGCTGTGATGTTTCCACTCACGGCTGAATGCACGTCCGTAACGGACGGGGATCGAGATGGTGCGGTCGCTGAAGGCACTAACTTCCCACCGAGAGGGCCCGGGTTTGAATCATGGAGAACAGCAAATATTTTCCAGTGGTATTCCTACTTGAGGTGCTTTTTGAAGAGCAGTTTGAGTGAGTGCACCGTCCATCGGATGGGACGTTAAATTTGTGTGTGACCCCTTTGGCGCCTATCGTTAAGAGTAGGCTAGTGCCAACGCCAGGTTTCTCTCCACCCTTCATCCTTTCCTATCCACATATAATGATCTCAGCTGTCGGTCGCCTCACCTAAAAACTACTGCAACTACTCCCCCGTCACGAACTCTTCAAACCAACGACGAGTGGCATTGCATCGCCGCTGGATTCCCGTCGACTTGTGGACCTTCGCCAGCGTCCAAATCGAGCCTAGGATGCCTAATGGAGGCGGTTGCATGCGTGTCCGTGCAACCGCGTGGAGCCCACCCGTTGCCCTGGGCCGCGTTCGGGGCCCCTCGCTCCTTAAGTGCGGGGCCCGGGTGCCGCCTTCGTGGAGGCGGTGAGTCCTTCCGCGAGGGGGAAGAGCGGGTGCGCGGTGGTGTGATCGAAGCACCAGTCTACTCCATGGCCGTCCTCTCCAGCGCGAAGGCGGGACTTTATTGGAGGAAAAGTATTGATTTAAGTTTCGCGAAGGGCTTGTTCTGCAACACGCTTGCCTTTCGGGCTACTGCGATACATGGAGAAGTAGTTGTTGGTGATGTGTGCCAACCTCGAACATTTGCATGAAATCATCGATCGAGCACTTGCCTATCTCGAGTTGTTTGTGCGGCAGAGAGTTTGCTCCGCTTGTGGCGTTCAGAATGGTCTCTTTCGGATCGCTGTCGTTCCGAATGCTGTTGCTCCCTGCTTACTGTAATCACATCGCGGGCCTATAACCAAAGCTAGTTCGTCTTTATCATAGTCATTTGGTTATTTACATATTATTTAGTTGTTGTTATTTTGCATCATTACGCAGATACATGTGTGTCATTGAAAAAAATTCAGATATAATGGAGACCACTCATTTATTTGTCAGATTCGGTTGAAAATGTGGATCTTTACTCCAGTTAAATATTTCTTGCAAAATGGATGAATTTATTAAATTTTGAACTGTTGAATTTTCATTTGATTTTCTCGTAAGCTCTCTTTAAGTCACGGTACTGATATTTTATGCAAATATTCCCATGAATCCAATGGTTTCCTCATGGACTGAAATGTGATAAATTAATCCTTTTCCATTCGTTTGATTAATTTTTGCCGGAATTGAGATAATTCCTCAGAAACACAAACGTTTTATATGTCGGCCTGACATATGCATGCACATTTTTCATAGTTTATTATGAAATTTTCGATCAAGGAAATTCATGGGTAATCTCTACTATTTCAAATACATTTTTAGCACTCGATCGCATGCTATTAACCTAAAAGAAAAATTTCTGTCCTAGAGTCTAATCTTAAGATTGTTTTGGAATTTGAGGTGGTTTAACATATCTACGTAAGCCACCAAGCAGTGTAAAGACTACCAACTGTCAGCCGCTTAAAAAACATTTCACGTCCGCAATTATTTGTGCCGGGATGTGAATTATGTACGATCGAATGACACACACCTAAAATTCCGCATTTCGAACATTTGGAGTATTTTTTTCTTCGCATTCGATCGTCATTCAGCGAATCTTGTAACGAGTTAAAATGGTTTTTTAGATTTTTCGCTAAATTTTTGCGGTTCCTTCGTAGGCAATGAGGTCTCATTAAGACTACAGCCGCCGCAATTGGGTACTTACATTAGTGTGAAAAACCAACTAAGACCATTAATTGTATTCTGAAAATGTAGTTTATATGCCATTTTAAGATATTTCATGATCTTCATGTTACATCATGTAATAAACACACTCGATATCCACACATTGAATTTAGGAACAGGTAACACTAGATTAGAAAATGTCCAGCTATCGAAGTTCTGTACAGATTACAACAACAAGCTATCAATAAAGAACAAATATAAATATATATATATATATGTATAAATGCTGGGGGAAATTTTAAACACCAGGAGTTTTGCTTCAACAAATCGGAATAATTTTCATAGTGTTTAATCACTCACAACATACAAAATAGTAACTACATAATCAAATATTAAAAAAAACCGAAATTTTTCTACGCCGTGCTTTCATTTACATTCGAAAGATAAAAGTGCTAGCCACATAACCTGAAGGTGGGCTGAAGGAAGCCAATTTGCGTTTTGTACAAAGCTTGAGCGGAAGCGCATAGCGGAAAAGAGGGATGATGAGGGGGGGCAGAGGGGGGGCGCATTGGCCCGCCCCGGGGCAAGACTGTACACACACACACACGCCCCAGGAGTGGTGATTTGGGGGGGGGGGGACACGAATATGGAGAGAGAGAGGGAGAATGTGTGTGTGTGTGCGTGCGTGTAAGCAGGGCGGAAAAGCAACCCCGCTCTTCTGGTTTTGGTGTGTTGCGTAATTTTTTTGCGTTTTTGATTTCTGCACGTGTGTGTGATGGGTCAGCGGGGGACCCCCGTTAGTCGTGAGATAGCGTCCGGGTGAATCGAAGGATCTCTTCCTTAAAGCTTCAACACGTGGCTGTAAAGTCCTACCGCGATGACTCATGCTAAAGGTTTCGGGGATATAAATCTTGGGATGAATCTCCGTTTTCACCTATTTCATACACATCATGCTGACACTTCCGTTATCAGTGACACTGGCGTATTCGTCCAGTGCTGATTTGAGCGACGGATTCTGTCTGATTGGTCCCGGTTTAGTGTTATTCTTCCTTTATGCATTAATATATGTATATATATATATAGCTACCCGGGACACTTTTAATGGGCACCACCTATGTTTTTCTTTTTAAATTCATGTCTGGGGTGTATTTTCATAGTCTGTCGGGGACACTTCATTCCAGATTTTTTTTGGAGGCGGGAAAACATTTTCGATGGACTTTTCGTCAAAAAAAAGGAAAATTATTTGGAAAACAATGAATTGTAAAAAAAATGTTGCTCTGTCTTCCCAATCGTTGAAACCGTAAAGCGCTGGAAACGTCCAAACTTGCAAAACGAAAACTTAAAAAGAAGAAGATCGAGGGCCGCAAAGGCGGTCGGCGAAGCCAAATCAAATGATGAATGCCGACCACATCAGTCCCAAAAAGTACGTAAAAAATGAAGGACAACTTCACTCGCTCAGACTCGCGCACACACACACACACACGCACACACTTTCGCGCGTACGGACACACGCACACACAAGCGGCTGTATATGCGCAATGACAAGGGTGTGCGTGCGTGCATACTTAGATGTTTCAAAATATATGCTCTCTCGAAAGAAGGAGGAAAGTGCTGAAAATAATGCACAAAAATGAGTTGGGAACAATGGGAATCAATGTAATCATTGTTTTCATGAATCCTTTTTAAACGATAGGCGTAGAGTGAGATTAAAAAATAAAATGACAGACGTTTCATTTTCACTTGAGTGGGCATATATTTCAACACACGTACGAAACAATCACTTTTTAGCCTTGCGAGCATTCATGATGCAATGGAGAGTGGGGGGGGGGGGTTCCTCGACCCCCGACCGAACATCGCCCCATTGGTAGGGCGACGAGCACGGAAGGAGGCAGGTAAGTTCAACATCAATGGTAAACGAATCAACACCACAACGACAATATATATGTATAATAATAATAATAATGATATATTAATGACATTAATCATACATATTAATATAAATTAATAGTAATGTATGTAAACATTAGGAAGTGATGGGATTCATAGGGTAAGAGATGGATGCTAACGCACATATTATTTTATACAACAACATACTTATAGATTTATATATATGATATATATACACATACGTGCGTTACCTTATAAGTGAGGTAAGGGGAAGTGAAGGGATATGTGTTAAAGAGTATATAGCACTATGAAAATTATACTCATGTACCATCATAACCTCGGATACGGAGCTGATACTGAGGACGTACATAGTCACGCCCACCTCGACGGGAGGACCTGCAAAGAGGCAACACAACACACATTGCGGACAGCTCTTGTTCTTGTTGTTGATGATGAGAATGTGGTTGTTCTGGGGAGGAGGGAGGAGGCGAGGGCGGGAGGGGTGTTGGGCCGGGGAGGAGTTGTTGACGGGGGCGGATTGTGACAGTCGGAATCATTTCTCTTTGGGGCGGGAGGCCGATATGTCTCGGGCAGCAGCTCTCGTCGGTGGAGGGCGGGCAGGTTTGAGTGACCGGGGGGGGGGTTGGTGGGAGGGTGGTTGTCGTTCTAGTGTTCCTGCCTCCGCCACCGCCACCCCCCTGGCGCCCCCCTGCCGAGAGGCGCCGGCCGGTCGGGAGAGGGGCCAGGGCGGTGGGCGTGGCCCCGTCGACTCTTGTAGCCGGTGGCATTGGCGGGAGGTGTCTTGTTCGCGCGGGGGGGGGAGTTTTTGGGGGTGAAGGGGGGGGGAGTGGGGGGGTTGGTTGGTGCACACAAACCACGACGGTGGATGATGAAGCGCCGGTCCGCTCCACATCATTCAAACGCTCTCACCGCGGTACTCGGATTCAGTCGGCGTCCATGTCGCTTGATTTAACTTGGCTAGGGTTCAATAATATTATTCTGCAAAATCAGGCGGACGGAAAGGGTAAGAGCTGATCTCGGAGTTTCAATCGAGAGAGAATTTTAAGATTATTTTCAGAGAAACAATAGGATTTGCCATTACTCATTGGGCGCATATTTGGAGGAAAGGGAGGGGGAAGAATTAGTGTGTGGGAGAGAACAGTGTCTTTGCGTTTTTGTTTCAGGGAAATCAGGAGTTCGCTCTTTAGGAGGAGAAAGTAATAGAGCGTAGCGAGTGAGAGCTACTCCAGCATTAATTTCTCGGCGACCGAAGAAGATTTACTTTGGCGACCGCTCGCTTCCAACGAGCGTGTGGACGACAGTGCACCGGACGGCTTTCATTATCTTTGCTCTACGTTAAGGGCTGGAAATCGGCAAATTGGCTAACTCTGCTCGCGTCTCGCGCTCTTTGTGGCTCTTTGGGTTCGCTACGTCCCGTCAAGTCGATTGAATTCGATTCGGCGAGAGTCGACGGAGTGAAATCAAAAGCGGGGAAACAGATTTGATTTAAAAAGTCCAGTTCTTTGAGTGTTTCCTTGTCGATGAGATTTGGAGGGGGGTGGGGGGGGGTGGTGGCGAAAGTATGGGACGGGGTGGGAGTATGATCGCTTCGTTTGGTCGGTTGGGAGGAACCGATATTCCGGATCGACGGGCGAAACACAAACACACAGACACACACACATATTTAGAAAAAATTGAAAAAAACATCAAAAATCGGCGGTGAACAACGATCGAGCTCTCAAAATTTATTTCGTCCGCATTTGAAATATTTCTTGAGAGCGAGGTGATGGTAAGACGGCGTGATTTAAAAAAATTACTATAGTGTGAATGGTCTCTCTTTCTTATGGAGGTGAATGGTGCACGATTGGCGTCGGAGGAGACGCGAGGGTGGGTGGGATAGTGGTGTGGTGTGTGTGGTTGGTGCTCTTGGTGGGTGGGGTGTCACGTGTTGGGAGGGGGGGTGGCGCTGAACCGCCGCCGCCGGAGGTGGAGGGGGGCGGAGGGGAAATGCACTTGTGTCTTGCGGTCTGTTGTTTCGTGGCGTGGGGCGAGTGTGGGCGGGGGCGGGGGGTGAGGTGGAGTGGAAGGGGGCGGGGGCCGGCGACGGGCGGGCGGGGCGTGTCAGTAGTGAGGGCCGCTGTAGAGACGAGGCCAGTGTAGAGAAGTGGGCGAGGAAGGCGGCCCCAACCGCCATGCCTCATTTATAATTAAATATATAGATATGTAAAATATAAATAAATTTATATATATAATTATATATATATATATATATATATATATATATATATATATATATATAATTAGATACTCTATGTTATGGTTCGCATTCCAAGGGGTGGGAAATCTCTGGCAGTTCACAATAAACGAAAGAAGAGATAGTAGGAGGGCGGGGTAGTGGATTGGGGGTAGGTAGGCGTGTGGTGAGAGGGAAATTGAGGTGAAACAATACTTTGGCCAAGGCACAGGTTGTGAAAGGGGTGAGTAGTGAAGGGAACATGTGAGAGAAGACAACAGAAAGAGAGAGAGAGAGTCAATGCGACCAAATGGCAAAAAACGTCTCAGTGAGTTTGTGTCTTCAGTGAGTTGGGATTGGGGGTAAGACAGTAAAGTATGTACGAATAATAAATATATATAAAGAATAAGAGTAAATGTGAAGGGATTATCCAAAAACGTGTAAAAATGTGGAAATATAATGTATATATATATATAAAATGTATATATATAAATATATATAATGTATATATATATATATATATATATATATATATATATATATATATATATATATATATATATAGTTCGAAAAAGGCTTTAATGTCAAAGCTTTTTTCTCACACAGAACTTAAGGGGATGTAAACAGTGAATAGTTTTTTTAAATCATGAAGGCCATCGTAAAACTCAATAAGGTTCACTATTTGTTTGCATATAAAAAAGAGGGGAATACAACAACATGGTCATTAGGCTAGAGCGTAGTATTGATAGAGAAAAAGGTTTTTGTACCATTTTCACTTCAGAGAGGGAGCTTATGCTGAGCACGTACATGGTAACTCCCACTTCGACCGGAGGACCTGCAACAACACATACACACACACACTTTGCAAGTTTGGTCCAAAACCAGTGGGAAAAATCTTCCCGCCCCTCGACCCTCAAGTCCAGCAAGCCTCCCCCTGCCCCTGGGGAAGAACGCCCATCATTGGGCCCCCCAAACCCTGATTCACACCCTCACTACGCTTTTCGCTCACCCTGTCGTTCTCCATTGAGGCAGCCGGTCCGAGATATATCTTTCCATTGTGTTACTACTCCCTTAAAACTAGCAGTATACTCCGAGGGAACCAAAAGTATTAGATTTATACCCGTGTTCAACTAAAGGCTGACCGAAGGTAGTCAACCCGGATTGGAGGAACGTATTTGAGCTATTAGGGCGCATTATACGCCCATGTAATTTGAACACAGCAAAAGTTGAGCGTTTTGCCTAAAGTCATATTATAGGAAAGCAGACGAGATAATGATTATTAGCCGTTTTATTGGCAAAAAAATCAACTCAGTTACGTTCTCCATACCCATTTCAATTGTTTTCTTCCTATTCGCTTATTATTTTCAGGATTAGTGGGCCACGCAATGATTTCAGTCATTAATTTGATAAAACCTTCGCCCGATTTCAAATTTACTTTTTGCAGGTGTGCTGAAGTTTTCTGAGGTTCTATGAACTTACTCAGTTAATAAGTCAGGAAGTTCAAGGTCTGTTACTGATTCTATAATTAAAATTTTTATATGAAAAGGAATTGCATATGTAAATGAGACCGTATGGGTGACTGCGCACTATCAATGATTAGTAATGTAATGATAACAATAAAAACTATCATATTACTTTGTGGAAGAACTGATACATTTTTTTAAGAGTAAGGTAATGGGGAATGGCCATTCATTAAATATTAGCGACGAACTATTACTCTTCTTGCCACTTCATTGATTTACCAAAGATCGATTTAAATTTGAGAATAAGACTTATATTGCCTTATTGAAATGGGTCTATTAACACTAACAAGAAAATTTAATAGATTGGATTTTCATATATTTTAATACTCAGGGTATTTATACAAATTAGAAGCAATTTTTGAACGAGCAGTACATTTTGGAAGAAAATGTGGAAAAATGAATTATTTCCTGAAATTTTCGATACCACTAAAGTTAACCTTAATAATGTGGCCCAGTAGTAAACAAACTTTTGAAGGCATGCTAAATGGGAAAGGTGAACATATTTAGATCAGTATATACCAGCCAAAACCTTTCGTTTAAAAAGTTGAATCTTCAGCATACTTGATCTATGCTTGTGGACTCCATAGTTTTTTCTATTTTCTTCTTCGCTTGAATCTCCAATTTTTGTTGCTTTGCCTTGCTACTATGAGTTCTTAAAGCGTGACTTGATTTAGAGTGGGGCCGAGAGAATCCTTGGAGGGTTTTTTTTGAGGTAGCACTCATGCCAATTCTTAAAACTTCACGAAGAACAACTTTAAATTCCATTTTTATTGAAAGTGAGCCCCACTCCGCTATTGAGTTTCTGCTCATTCCTTCTGTGCCTTTGGATTTGGAAAAGGCGTGCGTCGCGCCTCCGCTGTGCCCAGCAGGAGTACATACGCCAGCACTTTTGCTTCCGATTCGTTGCGATACTCGACCAATGTGTCCCTCGTGGTCCGCGTGCGCCGAGACGTCGTTCGGTCCCGCCGGCACCTTCTCCACCTCCCCGCCATCGAAATCACAACCCTGATTTACCTTTCTTTTATCTTTATTGTTCCTGCCATTTCGGCTTTTATTCCGGTTATTCCGAATGAATTCCCTTGACATATTCATCTGCCTGGGCGACCTTTGACAATTACCATCGCCATATCTATATGGTCGAGAGTTCTTCCATGCTCTTTACCAAAGAATTAATCTTCAATTGGAATCCCTCAGATTATTTCCAAGAATCCTCAAAGTATAAGGTTATAGGGATACACATAAAGATATTGGCCCGTTTTACTTATAGCGACAAGGTAGACATTTTTGCAGATGGGAAACTCAGATACCATCTGCCGGTAATTTAATATTTACTTGAGGCTACAATTGAGTTTCTAATTCCTGAAAAATTCCTCTTCCTGCTGGAGAGTTCAAAGCAACATTTTTTACGAGATCACATTTGTTTAGCATGGCCAATGCTTCACATGATCGGCCAGTTAATTTTCATGGTCCTCTGATTGCGATTCAACGTTTGCTAGCTCTCTCGCATTGCAAACTTTGATTCCATACCACGAAGCTACTGGAGGTTTCTTCAGATCCCAAGGGTGTTCGTAAGAGATTTTACAAATCGGGTGTCTTTTAGTGCTCATTTGAATAATATTTGGGTCATAACATTACATTTTCGTCTAAACATTCTTAGAGAGCCATTGATTTTCCCTGCGAGCGGCACATGGTATTGAAATGAGGCTAGATGTAATCGTTGATCGATCTAGAAATGGTAAATATTCTTACAACATTCCCTTCTTCTTATGTTGCTTATGTTGTCGTCACAAAATCTTGCGGGGCTCGGGCTCGTTGGTCGTCGGGGAGGATGCGTTTCCCTACTGGGATGCGCCTTCGGGTTGAGGGATTTTCACGCCGAGAGAATGAGCGATGGCCTTTTGAATGGTGTTTACGTGAATGAATCAGTTCGACTCTGCCCGTGCAGCAGGGAAGAATGAGGTCTTCCTTGGTCTCTCACCAATAATGCCAATCGACCATTACGTCACCATCTCTGCGTCTTCCAAATGTGTGCTCTCATGGGTGGTTTAGGCAGAGGGCTTTCCGTTTTGTTATTCCACTTTCGTGTGTTTTCGTTTAGATAACCTAAATATTCCGGACCTGATAGGGACCTGTTTCGAGAAAATTTATAATTTCCACCACTTCTTTATAAGTCAATTTACGTTACTTCTTGTCCAAACCTTCGAATTTATTTTGATTGCCGTTTGCAGAGCTTCATTTCTTAAGAATATTTTCCTAGAAGATAATTTTCCATGGGCCAGCATTGTCAGTACTTGATCTTGCGATTAAACAAGATTCCTTCGGCTAAACATCTTGAGATACATGTAGACACTGATACTTCTGTCATATTGGATCAAGATCAGTGGTTTATATTTAATCGTTAAATTGCAAGAGGATTGCTTTTAGTGAACAGTATTGTAAAATAAAGTAACTCTACCTTTGTGAAAGGTACCAATGGACATTTTTGGTTAGGGTTTAGTGGAATAGAGCATTGGGATTGGGATTATTCCTTCGGGATATGTTCATGGCACTTGCGGATTGATAGAACTAGGATGCTTGTTAGAGACACAATAGAGGGAGCGCCAGTTGGCGTGGGATGTGTTAATCTCATCAATGTGAAAAATGAAAGCGTAAACGACAAAAAAAAACATTTTTCTTTACAGCCATTTTTCAATAAGTTTATATTCCAGTTAAAAGGATTGATCTTTTTATATTTCCAATTTCAGAATATCTTTTATTATTGAAAATCATACCTGGTTTAGTATGTGTAAATCAAGGATTCACGTGAGTAAATGAAAGCTTATGCAAAGAATTATTACCAGTTTAAACATTTTAGGAAGATGTCCACGTGAATATTTATTTGTGCGTTACGTGGCGTGTCCTTTGGATCGCAACATTTTTTCCGATAGTAATTTTGAATTTATTTAAAGTCTATTACACGCAGTTTCACATGCTGTGTGTTGCCTTCATTTATAATTGACGTTGGAGAAAACACGTGGATTGCGCGGTATCATTTCACGAGGCGTGCATATCATGTGTGCGTAGCAAATATACTCTATGGAAGATCGCTCAACTTGTATTGACTATAAGGTCACATTGTTCTTTAAATTTTAAGGCTGTTGCAATTTGATGGTTGAAAATAAGGTGAAACATTTAGAGCGAATCTCTTAGACGTGATCTTGGCAGGTAATTGATGGAATCTACAAGGGTGACACTTTTGAATTATGCATTGAAATTTGGTAAAGGGTGTGGTGATGAAGATGCAGGGAAGATGCGGGTTGCTTCGACCGATGATCGCACGCATCGATCAATCGAGGCATGGGATTCCTAGCTAAATGAAGGGGAATGGATAGGATGTCTTGGGGGCGATGACTCAATGGGGGCGGCGTAGAGAGAGCGAGGCCGGAGACCTTCGAACTCGGTCCGTTGGTGTCCTGGGTTTATCCTCTTGTCATAGACACCGAAGATGCTCTGCCTAATCCGTTGAAAAACAGCTGAAAATGCATTTCCACTTAGAAAGGGGTATTCTACAGTGAATTCAAACACGGAAATGCTATAGAAAATATGATGAATATAAAAGTTAATTTTTTTTAATTCCACCGGGAATCAAATTTTTCATTCACAACACGCAGAGAATATTCTGTGCAAGTATTCTAGCTGGAACGTGAGCATATATAAAACGTGGAGTGCCATTCCTAATTCAAGCATGATACCAGATTTTACCTGGATGGGGAAATATTTGAAAACGTTCTTGACATTTTAAATGAGACGTAGTGAGAGGAAATAAGCCATTGAGTAGTAGTAATAACATGAGAATGAGTAAAACGATTAATGAGCTGAAATGTTAAACTGCATTCAAATGATATGCGCGAAATTCCGTGAATACGAAACTTGATATGACCCCTTTACATTTTACTTCTCAATATTTAGTATTGTTTAACTGAAGCTTCTTTTGAATTTATCGTTTTCTAAGTTTGCTATTACCGCTGCTACGGATCAAGAATTATTTGAATAATTGAGTCATTTGTAGAAATTTATTTATGAAACTTAATCCTCAATTTTAGTCTCATGTTTTTATGGTCAAAATTTGCTTAGTGACTTAAATTCTTAGTAGAAAGCATTGATTAACTATCAGTTTGATGGCAATAGGTTTGCAATCCCTGCGAAGTCTTTCGACTACGCGGCCATCACGACGAGAAGTCACGCTCGTCTCCATTTTGTCACATATGTATTTCTCAGGTGGGTCATAAATCTGTTGTATAGAACTCAGCAAATTCCTTGTGTTGTTTCGTACCTTTCATAACCTTAAATGCTTGGAAAGCTGATGCATTTTGCAATTTGTTACTACCTTATGAAAAACGTATCACATGAATATTTAACTTAGTCATTATATGTAGAAGTGAAAATCGCGAAAAGCCTCTTCGTGTTTAGGGTAAAATGAAATTGGCGTGGAATGTTCAATGCTCTCCTTGAGAGCTTGCCAATATCAATGAAAACGCAGGGACCTGCCTTCAATTTTAACTTTTATGGATATAGTTTAAATTTTAGATCAATTTATTCAATTATAATGTTTTTTAATAACACCAATTAATGACGGTGATGCGAGAAGAGTGTGCTCTCGGCCTGTATGTGGCATATTAGCACTGTGACGTGCTCGAGAATTGTACTGGAGCATGTGGACTGATCTCTCCATCGGCGAAAGGTTAAGGGAGGCTACGCGAGGGTTTGCGAAGCGGTTTGTGGGCCGATGATCGAAGGGTGAACGAGAATGGATGAGTCGGCGAAGAGGGAAGGTGTGCGGGGAAAGGGGTGTGGATGAGGGGGGGGGGGAAAGCGGGTGTTGGCCAGCGCACGATCGGCGGACCGACCGCCGCCTAGCAACGGTCGCCGTGGCTCGGGGTTCCTCGAGGTCCCTCCGGCGGTCGGTCGGTCCAATGACTCAGACCCCCGAGGGTTCGGCCGGAGGCGCCTGGAGTCCTTCCGGCCCTAGGCCTTGGAGGGTACGAGGGCCGAAGTAATGTTGATGCGTGGTGGACCCAAAAGTACCTCGTCCGGGGATGGCATGATTGCAATGACACCCGGGATTAGGATTGAATGGAGTCGGGAAATCTTTGGCTTATTCACGCTGAATCAAAGTTAAGAACAACACTTAAACAAATGGTTCTCATTTTTCTTAGATTCAGTGCCAAGTTTTGAAAATGGAATCGATTATTGCTGGTAATTATATGTATAAATACGCCAAATTACTAAATTATCCCGGAATACCATAAACAAATTACGTTTGCAAGGGATTAAACAGCTATGTAATTATTCTCTAGGGTAATTATTTTTTAAGTAGGGTACCGTTGAAGGTAGGTTTTGGATGGACACAGGCTAACCATCATTACACTTTACAGCCCCGTCCAAATGGACTCAAACGTAACGCCCCATGCTACAATGAACTTCTTCAATTACAAATACTTTTTATGTCCCTTCACTCTTTCCAACGTGCCTATCCATTTCCTTTCCCTACCTGGCTTTCCCTTCTACTACAGTCTTGATCATCCCGTCGCCATTCACAATACTCTGCATCCATTTTTCCTGCCTCCCAATGATTTTTCTCAACAATCCCCTCCCCTCTAGCCACGCCTAGCACTTCCTCGTTTGCTTTTCTTTTCGTCCATTTTAACTTTCCCATCCTCCTTCACGCACACAGTTAACAAAAGCATCCAATCTACGCCTACCATCCAGCTTCAATGACCGCGCTTCCCCACCAGTCAAAACCATGCTCCGTAGCAAAGTTTTCCTTAATGTTTTCTTGACAATCCCCCTAATCAATTCCCAAACGCCTGTATAACGTAGTTCTTCTTCTGATAATCCTATCAACTCGATTATCTTGGTCCAAAATAATTCAAAGATACGTAAACTGTTCCGCCTGTTTTAATTTCTGCCCTCATATTATTAAATTAACTTATATTTAACTCTTTCTCAAAGCCTTTGTTTTGCATCCATTGATTCTCATCTCATTCCTGTCACACTGACCTACTAATGCGCTCAGCTACGATTGCATCCCCTTGGTTGATTGGCTATCTTCAACTGGATCATCCGTGAACCTAACTGAACTTATGAATACCCCACGGACATTCACTCATAAATTGATTTGCCCATGAATCTGTGCTTTCCTTATGGCACCTCGCAAAACCCTACATTTTCTGTGTTACCTCTTACAATCCCTCGCTTAATATCTTCTAATTTTTCTCTACTCAGGGCCGTCATAACGTTCCTAGTCCCTATTTTAACTGATTCAGTCCTCTTTTTTGTTTTCTATGCTGCTTTAGTCGATTTCGTGTTATAACGACCGCTGAATCCACTGCCGAGCACGACAAGAGGCTCAGTGGCCCGAGTCCCGTAGTTGCAAGGACTCATTTCTGCGTTTATTACAATTCATGGCGTAAATAATTGAGATAGTTTCCCGCTGCCTTCCTCGATAGTTTTTTACACGCTACGCCATTGCTGAAATGGCCAACCCGCTGGGGTCAGGTACCTTTGCAGTCGTACTACCTTTTGTCTGACTCCTTCCCTTCGACCTTTCTGGCACAGGTGACCCTGAAAGGAGCAAATATCACTGCTCCCGCCAGTACAGCGCTAGAGGGTATCAAATCCATAGCTCTACCATCACGTCAAGGTGGTAGTCCATGGGAAAGATTTTGGAAAATATAGCATTTCAATTAGAGATATTTAAAATAAATTGAATTAGTGGAAAAAAATATGATTTAATTCTGCCTCTAATGTTGTTGTGAAATAAAACTAACTATCTTAGCGCTGGTTTCTGACGGAGTCCCAACTTTAAATCAGTGTGAATGAGCCTTTCTGTAAGGGTGGTGGGAATGATGAATGGTTGGCGTTCAATTGTGTGTGAGTTCGACTGCTGGACAGTGTAAGGTAACGGTACTTGGCGAGAAGACCTTTGCTGGAAGGTTGTCTCTCGTGGATCATGGTTGGGGAAAGGTTTTTCTAAGGTGGTAGGGTGGTTTTCAGGGTGACCTTTCCTGTTTTGCAAGAGCCAAATGACGTTTTGACCTTAAGAGTGATAATAACGGAAATTATAATTATTAAATTGAAAAATGTATTGGATTTTTGTCACATTTGTTTTAAATTGACAGGAGAGCAGGAGATAATTATTTATCATGAAATGTGTTCACTTTATTCCCTGGTATACTCTTATTAGAGAGCCGTTTTAAATGTTAAGGAAACTGATCCCATTAATATTGTTTGAGTATTGGTAGACTGCAAGAGTGCCATGTGGATTACCGGTGGAACTACAAGTAACATTAAAAAAAAATTAATTATTCAAATGAACAAAACATCTTCAGCCGAATTTGTTATCTTTTTTATCTACATGTTTAAACTTTGTCAAAAATAGAATATTGCGCTCATATTGTCAGTAAATGCCTTATTATTTAAGTTGCAACAAATATATATTGCGGCAACCTCTTTTTACCACACCTGTATTCTCGCCATTATTTTCAAATTAATTAGTCATCCTTTATTGAAATAATGGGAGAATTATATTATTTACCTTCACTTAGAAACACACTTACTATATATATATATATATAACACCTTAAAATAACTAAGATCTCTAGCAAACATTTTATAAATTTTGACTCGCGTAAACGAACGGAGGATTCCTTATCTGGTGAGAAATTTAGAAAATATCTTTGAGTTAATGGGCCCACATTAATTGAACTGTCACTTATTTCTCGTCAAATGTCTTAAATATTATTCTAACATTTAACATAACATTTGAGTCGACCTAGAAAATACCCAAAAGTTAGTTTTGGTGTTTATTATGTCCTCTTTCTTTTAACATTTCAGGTCTCGCTCGGATGGCGATGTAAACGTAAATCCAAAGCAATGAAGTTGGTACTTTCGTGATGTCGAATAGAAAAGTTTCTATAGCTATTTGCTGCTATGATTTTTTCTTGTTTTAGGCTTCAAAAGATTTTTGAAGTAATTTTTTAATGTTCCCTCGATATTTTTATTTTTTAAGCTCCTAGTATTTTCGCCCAACACATATTTGCAAAATGCTTTTATGCGGAAAACAAATTTGCTACACAGCAAATTGACGAAGTTGAATGATCTGAAACAAATTACTAATGCTTATTTCTTTACTTCTAACTGTTAAATGGTAAAGAAAGAATAATTTGGGTGTTTTGGATAAAAAATAATAAAAGTGATCGCTATTTAGATATTTAATAATTTTATATCTACTTTTTTAATTTCATTATAAATGTATTTTAAGCACATGGAAATCCTAGTACACTACAAGAATTTCAGGATAAAGGGAGAGGTAAGAATTCATGCCTTGGAATGAATTACTGGTAATTAAACGGAAACTCGGCCCACCTAAGTCTTTAAAGCCATCAATCATCTTCGTAAACGTGAAAAGTAGCAATTCAATGAAATCTGTTTGGCTTTTCTTGGATCAAACAAATTGCAAGTGCTTTTGTTTTGGACCGCGACCGCGAGAGGGACCTGACTTACCTCCATAATTAGGTCTTACTCTTTTGTCGTAACTGACACTGAAGGAGTCCAAAATGGCGGAGATGTTGACGTCACCGAGCATGCTGCCCCCTCCCGTTCTGCTCAGGCGATGAACCGAGAAGAATAAAGAAGTTATCGTTAGTGAAACGTGCTGAAAGTCAATCAATTAGAGTTACATTTGAATGCATGCGTGTAGTAGACATCTTGAAACTGGACTCACTCTCAACTCCCGGTGTTTAATTCTCCCCTCCACGAGGGCAGGGCTGTGAGACACGCATGTACGTGATATATAATTTGTACATGCGCTCTTCAAGGAAATTAGATCAGGGGAAATATGTGCATTGACCGCATGTAGGAGTTTGCGGACGCAACGCGATGGCAGCGGCTGCCCGAGTGACTCGAATATTGGCAGCCCTTAAATACAATGTATATATTTAAATATATATATATATATATATATATATATATATAACAATTAATAATTGAACATATATATGTATATATATCCCCTCCCCGGACTACAACCTTGACGTGGTGGAAGGGCTTGTGCGTTCCGATAACCCCTAGAGCTGTGCTGGCGGGAGTAATAATAATTGCTCCTGGTAGGGTCACCCATGTCAGATAGGTCGAAGGTTAGGAGCCAGACGAAAGGTAGTCCACGCAGCGCCTGTTCCTCAGTGAGGCGGCTGCAATGGCGTCTGACCACAGTGGGGCGGCCAGTATGTGATGGTGTCACGTTAAAAAAACTATTGAGGAAGGCAACGGGAAACCACCTCAATTACCATTCCCAAGATTAACATGATGAACTATACAGACATTTTGAGTCCTGGCAACTACGGGGGTCGGCTCAATCGGCCGTGTGTCGTGCCCGGCAGCGGGGAGGAGGCAAGGCTTCCGCGGTCGTCATCCCACGAAACCCTTGCAAGGGAAAACCAGCAGCCGCAGGACAGAAGACGCAGGAGAAGAAGACCAAATTAGTTAGAATAGGAACGTGGAATGTTAGGACAATGATGAGGACAGGGAAATTGGAGAATGTTAAGCGAGAGATGGAAAGGAGAAGTATAGATATTTTAGGTATATGCGAGGTGAGGTGGAAGGAGAGCGGGGATTACTGGAGTGATAATTATAGAATAATATACAGCGGCGGGGACGAGAGCCAACGAGGGGTTGCCATAGTATTAAATAAAAAGTTAGGAAGAAGCGTAGACAACATAGAGCAGGTTACGGATAGATTACTACTAGTAGAGATAAAAGCAGAACCGACGAACTTGGTTATTATTCAGGTACACATGCCACCGAGCAACCATAAAGAAGAAGTCGATAGGATATACGATCAGTTAGAGGACATAATCGCGTGTGTTCCTACAGGGAAACATTTGATAGTGATGGGGGATTGGAATGCGACGGTAGGCGAAGGAAGAGATGGTGATGAGGTTGGGGACTACGGTTTAGGCACGAGGAATGACCGCGGGGAGAAAGCAGTTGAGTTCTTCAGGAGACAGGGGTTAGTCATCAGCAACACTTGGTTTATACACCACAAAATGCGACGGTATACATGGGAAAAGCCAGATGGCTCATAAAAGTGTCGGCTAGATTATTTTCAGGTTAGACACAGGTTTAGGAACAGTGTGATAAATTCCCACAGCTTCCCGGGGGTGGATGCGGACTCTGACCACAACTTAGTTGTTATGAAATGTAGCGTCCGATTCAAAAAGATAAGGCAGGGGCGGCGAGTCAGAAAATGGAACGTAGAAGCATAAAATGGTTTGAAAAGGAAGGAGTACCAACAGACTGTAGAGGAAATCATGGAGGATGGTAAAGAGCTAAGTACTATCGAAGAAAAATGGGAAATGATCAAGGAAGGGTTGTCTAAAGCCGCAAAAGACACAATTGGAACCGTTAATGCGAAAAGGACTAGGAAACCATGGATCACGGATGAAATGATTACAAAGATGGATGAGCGGAGAAAATGGAAGAATGTAAATACAAAGGTTGGCAAAATGAAGTACAAAGAATTAAACAATAAATTGAGGCGGACATCAAATAAAGCAAAAGAAGCATGGTGGAAGATGCACTGTGAGGATATGGTAAGTCTGCAGAGGAAGGGTGAAATTGGTGCGCTGTATAGCAAAGTTAAATCTTTATCTGGATGTAAGAAAGGGAGATAAATGCTAACAGTTAGAGATAAGGCGGGTAAGGTAATAGTTGAAACAGGAAAGATCCAGGAGATATTAAAGGAATATATAGAAGAACTATATAGTAAAGAACTTAGGCCAACAGAGTTAGACATAGAAAAAGAATATGACGTAGAGGAAGACAGCTTAGGTCCAGGCATAGTCGACGATGAGATAGAAAGGGCATTAAGGGAGATGAAATTAAATAAGGTCGTGGGGGTGGATAACATTCCCGCGGAACTATTGAAATGTTTAGGGAAATTTGGGAGGAAGAGGCTATATGGGCTCATTCGTAGTATCTACAGGACAGGGTATCTGTATGAGGAAGGAATCTGGCCGGAAGACTTTGTGAGATCAGTTTTAGTTCCTATTCCGAAAAAGGTAAAGGCTACATCATGTGAGGACTACAGGACGATAATTTTGATATCCCGCGCAGCTAAAGTTGTTCTCAGGATCATAAACAAAAGGATAGAGAGTAGGGCAAATGATTACTTAGGGGATGATCAGTTTTTGTTTAGGAAGGGGAGAGGCACGCGTGATGCCATTTCAGTAATAAGATTATTAATCGAGAGGAATATAGAACACAACCAGGAGGTATTTGCCTGTTTCGTAGATTTCGAAAAAGTGTTTGACCGAGTGAAATGGGAAAAACTAATTAACAGATTGCAGAAAATAGGAATAGATTGGAGGGAAAGGAGGCTAATCCGCAACCTGTACATGTCTCAGACTGCTCAGGTGCGGGTGGGGAACGTGGAGTCAGGATGGGCAGTGTTACGAAGAGGTGTAAGGCAGGGTTGCCCATTATCACCGTTGCTGTTCAGCCTGTATGCAGAGGAAATGATTAAAGACGTATGGGAAGAACTGGAGGTACGAATGAAAGTGGGCGGGGAATTCGTAAAATCGGTAAGGTTTGCTGATGACCAAGCTTTAGTTTGTCAGTCAGCCAAGGGGCTGCAAGCATTGCTGAGTGAATTGGAAATTCAGTGCGACAGGTATGGGATGAGAATCAATATTAATAAAACAAAGATAATGCGGTTCTCTAGAAAGAAAAAGGCTAAGCTAAACATTAAAATAGGAGGGCAAAAACTAGAGCTGGTAGAACAGTTTACATATCTCGGTAGTGTTTTGGACCAACACGGTCAAAGTAGTCGGGACGTAAGGAGAAGAATTGCGCTAGGCAAAGAGACTTTCACCAGGAGGAGGGAGTTGATGACTATACTACCTTGATCAAAAATTTCCCGGAATTTATTCAGAAAATTAAAAATACAAGTTTTTTCATCTAAATCTATATTGTCCCCTTCAAAGTAATCCCCATCGACTGCAACACACTTATGCCAGCGCTTGATCCAATCCTCGAAACATTTTTTATATTCGGTTTTCGGTATGTCCATCAGTGCTTCCTGCGATTTTTCCATTACTTCCTCTCGGCTGCTAAAACGCGTTCCCCGTAATGGTTTTTTAACTCGATTGAACAGAAAGAAGTCACAGGGAGCCAAATCAGGTGAATTCGGTGGCTGTTGGATGGTATTTGTTGCATTTTTCGTCAAAAAATTACGAATAATGATAGCACTGTGCCGATAGCACGAGTTTTCTGCCCACATTTCTGGTCTCTTTCGGCGAATTGCTTCACGCAAACGTCTCATAACGCCCAAATAATACTCTTTGTTTACTGTCTGGCCTTCTGGCAAAAATTCATGATGCACTACACCGTTGTAATCCATGAAAACCGTCAGCATTGCCTTCTTTTTTGACTGAAAACGACGTGGTTTTTTTGGTCTCGGCTCATTTGGTGAACGCCATTCACTTGCCTGATGTCTGGATTGCGTGTCGTACTCATAAACCCACGTCTCGTCTCCAGTAATGATCCTTTTGATGAATGTGGGATCGGATTCAGCCTCGCAAATCATGTCTTTTGCGACGTCAACACGGTCTCTTTTTTGCATGAAATTGAGGTCTTTTGGCACCAACTTTGCTGCTACACGACGGAAACCCAAATCATTAACCACAATGTCTTGGGCGGGTCCATAGGCAATGTTCAAGTCCTCCGCTATTTCTCTGATGGTTAATTTGCGGTTATTGACCAACATTTCTTTTACTTTATCAATTTTTTCACCGACTTTCGATGTCGATGGTCTGCCACTGCGTTCATCATCTTCGATTGACTCACGACCACTTCTGAACCGCTCGTGCCACTGGTAAACGACAGTTTTTTTTAGAGAATCGTTGCCGAAACACTTTTCCAACATTTCCAACGTCCGTGCGCCACTAAATCCGTTTTTTACGCAAAATTTAATACAAGTTCGTTGTTGCAAATTTAAATCCATTTCTGAAATTGTAAAAAATCGCCAACACACACAGAGATAGATGTACTCTTAGCTACGTAACTTTTGCAAATGTCAAGTTATGACACTAAGATTTAAAGGGAATATCAACAACAGATGTACCAATTTAACAAAAAAAAACAGAACTCAAATCGGAACGATGGGAGCGCCACACGGTGGTTATTCCGGGAACTTTATGATCAAGGTAGTATATATATATATATATATATATATATATATATATATATATATATATATATATATATATATATAATGATGAAAATTTAATAATTGAACAAATATATATATATATATATATATTTGTTCAATTATTAAATTTTCATCTTTTTTAAGAGCGATATATTTTCATTAACTATAGATATATTTCATTGGATTAATATTGCTGAAATGATATTTGCATCTGGTTGCTGTTCAAATGACGTTTCGTTCATTCAAACAAGTTTGGTCCCAACATCTTGTTGGACCTTAGGAAAGAAGGACGTCTGCTGTTCATTAGAAAATAAAATTGAACTTTAAAACTTATTATTGTATTGACACGGGATAATTTATTATTATTGTTATTACAAATGGTTGACACCCAAATGATCTTGAAAATAAAATCAGAGGGAAATTTCCAATGTCGCAATTCAGTATTGCACGTAAAAAGCTAGCGGATAAATTATTTCTGATGGAACAATTAAATGGCCACTTATTATGTGTAAGACATACGACCTGTGACCTTAGATTGACATCATGGAAATCCTGTGTGGACACTGGATCGTGACTATTAACTCAATAATTCCCATGCTCCTCGTTTGCTAAAGCCTTTCGCCGTTAGCCAATTCAGCCAAATTAATGGCATATATTGATTCCCAACTCCTCGACATCATCAAGTAATAATTTTTATTCCAATATAAATTTTGTTCGAACTCTCAATGCCTCCAACGAGCTCACAGCCAAAGGTTGTCAGCAAAACAATAAGAAAATCAAATGAGAAAATCTCTAAGAGCATGCAAAAGGGCGAAATTTCCGAGGCCGATGACTGGCTTTTGTTTGCCTTATAATGGGGCAAAACATCAATCGGAAGACATGTTCGCGAATTGCGTCCTGCTACATGCATAAAGATAAGACAGTTGACTTTTCTGACCAAGTCAGCACACAATACCAGGGGTTTGTTTGCATCCGCGGTCAGTAATGGCCCTTCAGCGCACAACAAATGTCTGGAGAATCTTTAGCCATCTACCTAGCTTTAGACAGACCCTGATCTTGAACTAATTCTTAACAGAAAACTGCTTTCGGTGAACAAAAAATTAGATTTCAATCATATTTCGGTCGATATTCAGGAAAAAAGAAATGGTAACCAATTGCGAAGGTTAGTTTAGAGACATGTAACTTGACGCTTATTCCTTGAAGATAATAACACAAGTCCGACGATAAGTAAAGAAACGGGTAGGCAGCTCGAGAGTCGATGCAATAACAATAAATAGTGGGCAATACAAGAAGAGAGTTGTCCGAGAAGAAAAAAATCACCGTTTATTTTTAATGAATATAAATACCAATGCAATAAAATGTGTTCATTATCGAAGAATATTTTATTTACCTACATTTAGGAGTTAATCATAGATTTAAATGTTCTTTAGTAAGATCGTAGTCCATTAGGCTCTTCACCGGCAGGAGAAAAATGAATCTAATGTTAAACTTGCCCGAGATTTAAGACACTCCTCCTGTGGTACATTTTGGGAACAAGAACGCCTCGGAAAATATTTGTATACTTCCAGAGATATTTTATAATTGTTCTCAAGGGACACAGCATTTATTGCTTACATTTAAAATTCAGTGAACTAAAACAAAGCCCTCGAGTTGAAGAGCCTGGAAGGAGGAGGGCGTGGAAAAGGACAACATTTTCACGCGTCAATCGACCGAAAGTAAAGGCAAACCTGTTGAGGAAAAATATAAAGAATATTGCCGACGTCAGGTCGGGCTTTGACGCGAGCGCCTCGTTTTGGGGCGATGGAGAGATTAGCAGGGAGGAGATGGGATCTGGGCGATGCCCCCCCCCCTTCAGGCCCCACTCCATCGGGGGCGGGGACGAGAGCCCTCGAGGCGCATCATCTCATTCACTCCCTCTTCAAAACCCTCCTCCCTACTCCGAATGACTCCGTCCTCTCCGCCCGCCCCTTGTCGGTTCCCAGCCTCTGCGGAGTGCGGATCGTTTGTTTGCGAGACCTCTAACCTCTATAAAGTGACCTCGCTGCACTCCTTCATGAACTGGTTACTGGAACAGCACTAAGCTATCCAGTTTTGCGTGAAATGTATCCAAACCGAGAAAGAGGCTCATGACATGCTCAGGGTAGCTTATGGTGATGACGCCATGGGTAGATCGGTTGGGTGTTTTTGGGTGCCACAAGTTGTTTCGGGAGGGCAGAGAAGGTATTGAAGATGCAGAGCGTTCAGGACTCGCACTCGCACAGTGCGAGGGAAAGCAAGCGGAGGAGTACACCCTCATGAAATGCCCCCCCCCCAACTTATAGTTCCGAAGGCTCCGTTTTCGGTGGTCGGCCGTATTTCACTCCAAGTGTATGCATACTGCAGTTTGCTCCATTCTTCCCTATCCAGTCAATCCCATGGGAGCTTCCCTGTTTCACATCATTTTTAACTTGTCCTAGCAACTTTTCTTTTGGCTTTAATCGCGGGATTTGCCCTTTCCCTTCTATTATGTTTCTAACCATTCCATTGTCTCTCAAGGTGTGTTGTCATGGCATCTAGCAATGTGGGTCCAATCCATTTGCCGTAGAGTGATCTCCATCTTGTCCTTTCCTCCTCTGCCCTGATCCTTCCGTTTCTCACATTGTTACTCCACTCTTGACCTCCAGCGTTCTCCCCCTTCCAGCACCGCGGCCTATGGGCTCCTTCCTATTCTTCCATGTTCCCATTGCCCAGTGCCTCTGTTCCAAGATCCATGCCAGCATGAATGCATGCAGGTCCTCTCGGGTTCCTGTAGTCACTGCCATTTCCATCTGCGAACAGGTTCATGTTAATTTATTTGCCATTCACCTCGACCCCTTTGGTACCCTATTCTTGTGCTTCTATTATTACCACTCCTTGATATATTGCAAAATAGTTCTGACCCAGGGGATGCATCCTCGTCTAACTCATTTGGTTATATTTCATTTGCATGGTTGTTACCTGATTCCTATGAAGGCGGTGTGCCATTCTTCTGTCATTGAATCCACGCCAAGCGTTCCGTACATCTTGTTCCACTCATCGTCGTCGAAGCCCTTCTCCGAGTCCTTTGATGGAACAAATAATATGGCTGGTTTCCATGTAGTATAATCTTTTCCACCTCCACCCTAATCCGAGTATTTTCTCCCTTATCCTTCGGTCTTCCCTGAATCGCATTGATATTCCATTGGTTTTTCTTTTATATTTCTGTCTTCTATTTGATGACTGAAGCCATGATTATTTTTACAATCACAACAACCAGAAAACTCTAATTATTAAGTCAACAAAACGCGCCAAGTTCAGACAGGCGAGCCCTCCATGCAGCCTGTTTATTACTCTCGTATTTTTTCCGTCGGGCCTGAGCATTCCCTGCTTTCCACACTAACCCACGTCACCCGCTAATTTGCGTGTGGACAATGTAATTATTATGAGGAAAAAACACTACAATTTTGAGAATTACGAGAAATTTCTCTTAGTAATTGGATTACACAACACACCATATTTCGGGTATGGAGATGTTTATTTGATAAATTGTCTTCAAGTCTAAATTAAAATAGCTTCAATCTATTTTGAAGTTAGTATACTATATATGCAGACACGTTTACCTTCAGATTCGAAGTTAACTGAAGATCAGCGTAGAAAGGAAGATGCATACCAAGATACCGGCAGTGATAAACGTCCTCCAAATAATTAGTTGCTTATTAAAAAGAAAGTATCCGTATCGCGGGCATTTAGAGTTTACAACACCCTTGGGTCAAATCAATGAGTCATTTGATACCCTATAATTGATCATTGCATCTTTATACTCGGCGGTATATATCCCTCTTTCAGTATTGCCCGGCGTGTTTAAGAGTGAGATGCAGTCTAGTATGCCTTCTTTGAAATTTTAATAACGCCACTGAATTCCATGTGATAGTGAGCTTAAGCTGAGGTATCGATTCTTCGCGTCTCCAACAGTGGGCAAAGATATTGCCGCAGTCATGCGTGACTCTTTCTTGTTTCTGCATGACAGCTTTTTATGAAAAATTTTATTTAATTTTCCTGAGGAATGTCAGAAATTATCAGTTTTTTCTGAAAATCTAGTCGTCCAATATTATTCTGTTTTTATTTGAAAGGAAATTCCGCAATCCAGTTTATCTTTTCATTTCACGCTCCTGTGGCTTGCGTATCAAATTAGCCCATGTCATTTTCTCGAAACTTTTTTAAGATTAAAATAGCAAACAATTGCATATTATTTCCTTCCGTTCGTAAAATATCATACATTCTCAACCTTTAAGCCACCTGGGTATTTTTACTTGAGTTTTAAGCGATGGTTAAACAGAAATTTGTTGTTGTCGAGGGGTGTCACTGCGTTCCTTGAAATTGTGTGAAATATTTCCGTAAGAGAAGGGTGTGGGTGGTTCGATAAGTGCACTTCCGGTCATGTGCACTTCCTCTCTTAATAATATATGTATATGATATAGTTACGGCCCCGAGAAAAACATGGCTTTGGAAATCACAAGTTGAATATAGGGTCCGTCCCAAAAAGTAAGTAAAACGATTTTTCCTGGCTAAATGGACGACTGGCGTGGGCCGATTTGTGGCGGGATAAATGGTGGGTGGTCTTGGGAAAGCACCACGACCCGCGTTAGTTGTCTGCGGGCCGTTACAGTCTGCGGATCACAGCTAGACTGAACCCCTGTTCGAGTGCCACGTCACAAATTCACGATGATACTTTCCATGGGGCAATTATATGCGATAAATTTAGTGTTGAGCTCGAAAAATCGGGTTCGAAGACCCCGACCATGGCTAAGGATGCTTATAGAGATGAAGAGAGTCCCGAGTGATGGTTTTCTGCTGCTGCACGGTACATTCTAAGAGGGTAGAGAGGAGGTGGACGATGGGGAATAATGCCCTGGACATCCTTCCATCAACAACAACACTTGGTGATGAAAACGTGCGAAAAGTGAGACACTTGCCCAATTCTGATTGACCCCCAAGGGTCAGGATGTGATAGCAGGAGAGTGCAATATTCAGAAAACCACAGTGCATTGCATTCTTAGAGAAGATATAGCCATGAGAAAGGTGTGACAAGATTGTACGTCCCCAAGGTGCTGTCAGAAGACTGCTTGGGTGACTATCTTGCCTTTGACCTCTTGGACCTCTGCGACAGTGACCCGGTTTTTTTAGAATATGTGGTTACTGGTGACGAGACATGGGTCTTTGAGTGCGACCCCAGTACAATCCCTTTGAGCACCATTTTGGACCACTGGATTACGTCTAGGAGGCCATGACGAGGTGCCTGAACCTGATTCCTATCGACGCCTTCTAGGAAGCATACTACAACTGGCGGCGGAGGCACTGGCATTGCTGTTTTGAATATTTTCAGTAATTTTTACGCAATTTAGGGGTCGCAATTTGGCGGTTTTTGGCTTTAGTTTCATTCTTTATCTACCATTATGTGTGAATGCTTAAGCATACGGGGAACACTTGTTGCTAAGACATCTGAAATTCTATGTTTAGCTCTTTGCTTATAGCGTTGAAGCACTCTTCGTGTTAATCTATTATGTTAATGTTATAATTAGTCCAATTAGTTGATGTGACACGTAATATTCTACAGAAACAAGAACAATTTATTGCCCTTTCGGCTGAATGCTGATTTTTGGGATCCAGGGGCGAGTTACCTTTGCACTGAAACGGTTTTCCAGCTGAATCAGCGGACGTATTTCTTCATCCAGGTATATACTCTATAGCGCAGCAAGCACCTTCGATATCATTGCTGAAAATTCCGAAACCCCAAATTGCAACCATTTAAAATATCAGTAGAGGAGTCGTCCATAGAAACATAGATTATCGTTGCATCCTTCACGAAGTTGTTAATATATATTTTGCGGACGACGAGGAGTAAGGAGCCCTCGCGACAAACACACCACTTTTGAAGTGATGTCTCGTGTTACCCAGTAACGCGGTGGATCTTCGAGATACTTCTCTTCTTATTTCCCGTTGGATCAACTCGTCGATGGATCCGATAGCAATTTCATCATTGGGTCGGGGGGCGCCCAAGGGGTAAGTTTAGGCGCCTTTTCTTCGGCGTGGGGGCGTTCCCTTCGCCCCCACCCCCCTTATTCGTTTTCCCCCGGTTAAAGTTTTCTCCCGCCGCGGAGTGACTGGTGGCGGTTATTTGCAGCCACCCGTGGCCCGACCGCCGAGGGGACCTCGGGAGAAAGGTGAGGGTGACCCCAGGGGCGGGGCACGGGGATGGACACGCGGGGCGGGGATATCGCCGCCGACCCCGCTCTCTCTCTCTGCCCCTCTTTCGGGATCGATCGAGCCACCGCTCTGTCGGACACGCCGCTCCCCCCGACCGCTCTTCCATTGTCGTCTGCCTCCCGACGGCCTCTCCCGTATTTTGATCAATACCCCTCCTCTCTCTCTCTCTCTCTCTCTCTTCGTGCTCGCCCCCGACTGCTTGACACTCACTCCTTCACCTCCATGTTGTTCAATCTCTCAAACCGCCCCCCGCCTCTATTCTCCTCTCCCAAACCCCCCCCCATTATATATATATATATATATATATATATATATATATATATATTTTTTTTTTTTAAATGTGAATGGTTGACTCGGAACTTGTGCGATCATCCCCTAAACACGACCCAATTGTAGTTCCCTTGTCATCAACAAGCTTCTTAGTGCATCTTCGATCCCCATTGTATCCCTTTATTGAATTTTCTCTCCTCCCTCCTTTGCCATCTTCTTGAACTCTGCGCACGTTTAATGTGCATTATTTTAATGATCTTCTTTGACCCCAAATTCTTATCTTACATTCCGTTTCTTTGTTCCACACTATTCGCGATACAGTGGTATATAGTATCCTTTCCTATGTCATACACTATTTTATGATAACACTCTCGATGCAATAATGTGTAAATATTAAATGAAAACCCATTAAAAACGAGAAAACGGGACAATAAAAGACCTCCTCCGTTACCTGGGGAAAGTTCGCACGACCTTTTATGTTGACGCTCACGAATGGCGGTAGGACGTATGTTAAAGCGGAGGATGGGAAAGGAGACGAGGATAAATGCCATGAAAACGTACCCGGGACCGTTTCAGCTCTTACCTCTGCCGATCGACCGGCAGGGATGATGTTGCAGCCGCCCCTGCCTCTCAGATTTAGCCCCTCGGAAATCTATTTAAGGGTGCTGGGTTCTTTGCGTTTCAACGACCCCGATGAGCGGAACTGGAGTGTGAAGGAGCGTCTTGGCTGGCTCTTCTCCCCCGCCCGCGTCCACAAAGTAGACGGACGCCACCGACCCGAAAGGGGGCTCGGAAAAGACCAACAAGGCCACGGCCGGCCAATGAAAACGGATTCCCTTCTCCACACTTCGCGAAAATATACGGGGGATTATATTTGTTCGGGGTTATTTTTGTTTGCGGGATCCAAGCTTGACTTTGCTTCTTTTTGGACATCCCAGTACCATCAAATATCTGAAACTTTCCTCTTTCCTTCATTTTATAGTTCTCGATGTAAAAATACATTTTTGATAGAGTCATAGAAATTACCTTTTGTGATCATGCATAAGAATATGACATGGATATTTAGATATTTTAGTACCACGAAATCCACCGCTAGAGTGTGTGGCAGGGGGTGAACACACTTCAGATTAATTTTGAACCGAATATTTTTACCCCTGACGTAGTCGAACGATGTCATTCTGATCCCATCTCGTTCGTAGAAAAATGAACATCTTACGTGAATCTATCTGTTATCCATTTAATCTCTCTACTTTTATTGACATGTATACTTTGGAGGTTTGAATGCATATTTTGCTTATATATTTCACGTTTAATTATCATTTTGTCTGAAGTTCTCGGGAGGACAAAGAATTTATTCGCGATTTCCGTGGGAGGAATTCTAACATTTTGATGCGCTCGTTCCGAATTAATGCGAAATGTTCGAATTCATGAGGATGGGATACTTGTGATCAAGTCACTTGTGGAGCATTGCGGTGAGGTAGTGCCTCATGAATAAAAGTAATTTTGTCTGAAAATTAAGACATCAACCCTAACTGAGAGTTGAATACTTTCCAGGTGGTTGCACATTATTTATTCTAAAAGGGTCCTCGCGTGGATTGCGCGCTCGTGGAGTGACTCGAAGGAAGGGAACCACGCGGAGCGGCGGCCGATGCAACCTCTTTGCCGGCCGGCGCCCACTAAGTGCCGCTCCCCCCCCCCCCCCGCCCAAGCGCAACCCGCCGCCCGCATGAGTGAGAGAGAGAGAGAGCGCCGTGGAAACCGCTATTTTGACGAGGGGGGGAATCGGCGATGAGGCGAGACCCCCCCCCCACTTCTTGCCGACCGCATCTCATCTGCCCTGAGACGCCTTTTCTTTCGTTTTTTAGGAAACCCATGGATTTGAAAATCATTCTTTAAACTCGAGTAGAAAGTTGAATCCCATATGGTTCGCAAATATCGCGTCATTCTTATCCTAGTTCCTCCAGCCACTTTTGAGATTGAGTGGAAGGCGGCGATGGACACAACAAAACACTTCTCGATCTTTTTCTTCTTTCTGGAGACTTTCAGTGCTGAGAGAAACCAAGGGTTTGTTTATGACGGCGTGCCCCTTTTGTCCCTGAGCAACATTTAATTTCGGGCGCCCCAGTCCCAACCGAGAGAGTTGAAGAACTACTGGTGGCAGGAGCAATGTGGCAACCACAATCGCGAAGGGGCCTCCTCTATCATACTCCATCGTAGAAAACTTTCTTGTAAAGCTTTGATAAATCATTAATAATCTGTGCAAACATAATCTTTATCTCGTAATAATAACAACGGAATGGTGAAAATTATAGTTTGAAGTATATTCCTCACTTTGGATGAGCCATAGACATTTTCCTTTTTGCTAATATCCTAATGATGGCCGCCATGGCTTCATTGTTTCCCGATTAAGCCAACATCTTGGGCCAACATCCGAGATAAATATTTAAATAATTGTTAGATAGATAAATGTAAGCATAGCCTGAACCTTTCTCCTTTCCGCTGTAGGCAAAGTAGAATATGCCTCATTGTGAGTTATTTGAGGAAGCATTCCCGTTTGCAGACCATGTTGCCTTTTTTACTCTGAATAGATAACTGCAGCGCAAATATTCATGGGCGATAATATTCCCATTTAAGGTATCTCTTTGGATTGCTTTCAAAACTTACCATGTCCACCACATTCTTCAGTTCATCACCATACCTCTCTGCCTTCGTACCGGCTTAAAAACCTGTTCCATATTTATTCCTGTATTTCCCAAATTCCTGAATTCGCCCTCCCATCTCTGCCTTCAGCATCCCTCTTTTGCTAAAACAATTCAATTCCATTCCTATTGTTGCTCTCTTCAGATTACACCCAAAGCCTCCCTTTCCCCATGATGTTTAAAAACTCATGGTAAGTTTTTCTCGCCTTCCAAACTACTTTCTTTATTCCTATCTATGCCCCGACATCTCAAAGGCCTTGAATTTATCTATATTGTCTCAAAGATCAGGTCTCACATCGAAAAAGCGCGATTGTCATATGAATGCATCTATTATACTTTTCTTAACGTCTTTAATTAGCGTGTTTTTTTATTGATTCCCTCTTGGTCATTTTTTCCTTTAGTAACAATTCTAAGGGTCATCTTGCGCGTATTTCCAAGCCCGTCTTTCTTCTAAATCCTTACCTAGTACAAGTACGTCCTCCCGGGCACCAGTCTATTCACTGTTTCAACTTAACCTGGTGACGCTGCCATTTCTTAGCCTTGGCCTCCCTGTCTGCTTCATACCATTAGTTCCTTAAAACAGTGAAAACATAGCTAAAACTCCTTGGCCGTGCCCCTAACTATTGCTTAATTATACAAAAACCTGACTTAATCATCTTTTCATCACTCTTCATCTTGAGTTCTTCCAGTTCCGAGGGGTAGTAGTTATTAGTGTGGGGAGGCGACCGAGGGCAGAGGTAATTTGCGCCAAAAGGGGTAGGTGGCTGATCTGGTAGGGGTCAGATATTTCAGGGAATTAAGGGAGAAAAGAGAGCCTGACTTCGGCATTGGCCTCTTAACGAAAAGTGCCAGGGGGTCACACAGCTTAACGTACCGTCCGACGGACGACGTACTCAAAGTGCTCTCCACAAAGCACCTCAAGTAGGGATCGGGATACCGCCGAAAAATTCTACTACCATCAGGATTCGAACCAGGGCTCTCGGGGTGGGAAGCCACTACATTAGCCACCGCACCATCCCAATCCCCCATTCCAATTCGTCCTTAACATTTCACCCATATTAAAAAGCAGTGGTGATAACGGGCGACCCTGTGGTGCTCCTCCGTCTATCCCTAACAACCCCTATTCTCTCACCACGAATCCTTATTTGTATGCCATATCACTCATTTTCAGGCTTGCCTGATCATCTAATATTCCTTAATTTTACTTTGTTGGCCGTTCCTAACGCTGCCTTTTCTGCTCTTTCTATCCACGTTTCCAAAGCCTTCCTACCTTTCCTCATCAGTTACCATACAGTTATCCTCATTAAAATTTTATCTCGTTTCCTTCGAATTTCTTTTACTTTTACTCCCGTCAGTCATTTGTCCTTCCACTTTGGTTATACTCTACAATTTATAATTCTTTATAATTTTAAATTTCATATAACAACCGCTAAATTATGATGCCAATCTCTCGTCGTCCCCTGAGTTGATGGCACTGTTTCTAAATCCATGTCTAACCTGGATGAAATCTAGCTTGTGCTTTAGTGTTGTCCTCCCGTCATATTTCATGTGCATTGTACTTGCGCCAATGGCGGAGCATGGACCCGTTTCTCCTCATCGTCGAGCTCGTTCCCTCACAAAACACGACTGCTTTCTCTCCGCGTTGTCTCCTAATCCGTACTTTCCTGCGTACCTTCCTTCCATCCCACCCTTTGCCTGCCGCTGCGTTCCACTACCCTGCTGCCATTCCTTCCCGAGACCTTGTATCTTCTGATGTGTCGTTCAAGCTATCTCCTTCCCCCAGTTTCCTGCTCATTTCTGCCGCTACCTCGAGTTGACTTTCCTCGGCCCATGATAAATTATTCTGCACCTCCCACCCCAGCAATCCTCGCTATCTCTGCATCTCAACTCACCGTACCCTTTATCTCTAAAATCTATCTATATCTTCCTTTTCCATTTGCCTATCGATAGTTTACGACTTAAGGTCTGTTCCATAAGTGGTATGACCAATTTTTCCCGGTTTCTCTGGTTGAGTTCGTGGGAGGGGAGTCTGAAGGCCGGTGGTAGTTGGCTCCTAGCCTATCCGGAGTGCCTAGATGTCGTTTGCCAAACCTCTATAACGTGACCTTTTTACGCTTAGTTTCGTCATGAACCGGTTATTGGACCAGCACTACGCCATCAAATTTTGCGTGAAACTTGGCGAAACCGAGGAAGAGACTCATGCCATGCTCAAGGCATCTTATGGCGATGGCGTCATGGGTAGATCGGTTGGGTGTTTTTGAATGCCATAAGTTGTTTCGGGAGGGCAGAGAAGATATTGAAGATGCTGAGCGTTCAGGGCGCCCTCAAGAAGTGACGAAAATCTTGCAAGAATGAAGGCTTTGTTGGACAGAGATAGCAGATTAAGAGTTTGCATGGTTTTGAATGGACTCGGAATCCCTAAAGATGATGTGCACCGACTTGGAGCCGAAAACATGGGCACGAGAAAAGTGTGTGCGAAGTTGTTGCTCTCTGACAAAGAAACAGCTCTCTGAAAAAGGAAACTCGCTCGCGGATCTGTCAGGAGCTTCTCGTCCATGCCCCAGTCACCCTGCAGCCCTTCCGTTGCCCCACCAGACTTCTTTCTCTTCCCCCGCCCTCTCGAATCCGTGCTGAAAGGACGTCAACATGGCTCGGTGGAAGCATCACAACAGGCCGTGGCGAGGGAGCTCAGCAGTATTTCAGGCTCTGCCCTTCAGAAAGCGTAAGAGGAGTGGAGATCCCCCTGGCAACGATGTGTGGACCCACAAGGGTGCTACTTCAAAGACTATTCAGTCAATGTATCAATTCCGGCAATACATTTTTTTATTCGACTCAGTCCCACTACTTTTGGGACAGACCTTTTATCTCTCCTTAAAATCGTTCTGACGCAACTTCTATTGACATCTTATCAGGGCATTAAATTGTTCATGAATATTTTACATGTATTATATTTTTTTTGGAAATTACAGATCTTCTGAAACCCTTTATGATGCATTGTTTGGCTTTAGATGCTGCAATTTTTACGCATACACTTGCTTTTAAGCAATTTAATGACTTCTAAAGATATTATTCTCTATCTGTAGTTTAATTGACCTCGGCTTTACTTTATTATGCACTGGCTCAAATGTTTTCAAGTATGTTGGCACATACATGTCCGCGTCACATCGGGTCGTGAGTGAATGTTGACCGTGGGGGCGGGGGCGGGGGGGGGGAACGCCTCTCCTGACCCCATTCTCCCTTCTCCGCCTCTCTCTCTCTTTCACGCGAGAGGAGCAGAGAATGGCGTGTGGCAGGGGGAAACGAGCGTGTCGCTTCATCGAGCGAACACTTTGGGAAAAGTAATAAACACAGGGATTCCTGTATGGATGAATTTGCAGCGTAGGTTTTTATTGAATCTCTCTGCTGAATTCTCGCTCCCATATCTCGCAATGTTCATGATACTTTTGGCTTTATTCCTTCAGCCACGCATTACCAATGTGGAGCTCTTTTTCTTACATTAAATACATTATTATTCTCTTAGGTATATCAGTTTCGTTACCGATTTTTAGTACGTCTGATAATTTCCAGAGACTATAGACGGAATCTGTAGAAAATGTTTATCATATGCTTTGATGTTTACGCCGAACTGATGAAGAAAAAAGTGAATAATATGATCCCACAAAATTTGTGAGGAATATTCGAAATATAACCGAGGCAAAATTGGCTCATGTCTCTAGTACCACAATTGTGGATGAATGGATCAAATGCACTATTTGGCGCTTTGGGAAAACGCCAAGCAATTCATGGAAATATTTGTGTGATAAAGCAACAAAGACATATTGAATCGGGGAGACATTTTTAGCGAGAGACTTGCGATTCAGGTAACGGTGAAATATTGCCACATTTGACGCTGGTTAATGAATAAAAACCAATTTGCAACGTCTTTTGAAGGAGCATTATCGATTGAAAAGGAATATTAATAAAAACCTGATATTCCAAATTACCTAAGCATATGAATAGGAAATAATAACATTTTGCATTGAAATTAAATGGAAAGAAATTTTAACAAATATTGGTTATGAGAGAAGTTTAAACAGGCGGTTTTTATATAGTCTTAACTCCAAAAAGTACCTTATCAAATAAATGTATTACTATCTTCTTAAAATTTTGAAATATTACATTAAATATTTGCGAGTATCAATTTTTCGTATTAGTTTAGTAACAATGAGAACACACAAGAGTAGTCTGGGTTGGATTGTTGTCCGTCCGACGATGCTGGACTGTCGCCGAGGTAATGGAAGCAATGACTGAGGTTTGTGAAAAATCCATCCTTCAACTCCGATATGAATTCGTGAATTTTGAGTGAGTTGAGGTCGTCTAAACCGGTCGGTTCCCGAATTACCCGTACCCTCCGTATGAGCCGTAATACATTTCCTGTGCTTTATCGTTGCGCCTATGATCCCTACTCTTGGTAAGGATACCTCAGGGCACGATAGTCGCAATAACTTTTGTCTTTGCGAGGATCTTCATTAACGAAAGCCTCAGTGGCCCTCTGTTCCCTTCCCCATGGAATATTCTCAACAAATTGGTGATAAAATTGTCGTGTCTCATAAAATGGGCAATAAGGGTTAAATTACGAGAAAAATATCCTTGCCTTAAAATACAGCTATATTTTATTTCCATTCTTTTGGTCAAGATATCTTTTCTGTATTTGTTTCACCTAGCAATTCGTCATTAGTTTCTCCATGCAATTGTTTCCGCTAATTCTCCTAAGAATTAACCAACTATTGCGGCTTCCTCGTTCAGGCGACGTGTCCCTTTGGCCAATAAAACCCTCTAATCGAATGTGGAGCCATTTTCTAGTCACTTAATTTATTGCTGTGTTTTTTATATTGTTAATGCCCTTCATCGTGAGGACGGGGCCAACCTCCTTCCCCTCCCCCCCTTGGGGCGTGACCATTCATTACCGCGCCGCTATCGCCTGCAATCAATCGCCCCTCCCTCTCACCCCGCCTCAGCCACCCTCCCTTCTGTGAAGGCGGTTCGCCTGCGTGACTCGTGATTCGCGGCTATTTATCGTACTTCCCGGAGATCCTTATCCCCCTCTCACTCCTAAAGCTCCACGAAGAGCGAAAAGGGGCTGGGGGTGGACGAAAAGATAAAAAACAGCAGCGAAACAATTGTCGCTCGCGAATGCGCACACGCACCCCCGCTAACTCCGCACGAAGGGATATTCCGTGGCCGGGGGGGTGGGGTTCCCTCTCCCCCCCCACCCACCTCCCCCCGCCGCCGCCTTCCCATCCCCGTCCACCCTCCTTGAATCTCTGCTGCCCTACTAAATCGTTCCCCTCCGCCCCACCGCCGCAGAGCGTCGTCCCGCGACCCCGCTGGAGGCTCTCCGTGCGAGCGCATTTGGTGCTCCCCACCCCCGCGTCGAGGTCACGGGGTGCGCTCCACTGCCGAGACGGGCTTCGAGAATGGCGCGGGGGGGACGGGGTAGTGTCCGGGGCGGGAGGTCACCTGGCTGCGGTGCATCGACGGCGCCGGGGGACGCCGTGGCTCTCCGCGATTGGAGCCCCTCGCGAGACGACCGAGGCGTTTCGAACGACGCTCCAACCCGACAACTCCCACACTTTTTAAATTACACCACCAGATGATTACTTACTAGAAAACCAGAAATAAATGAATAGACTGATGTTCTGATGTTCAGGTATCTTTTTCTCAGGTCAAATCGAAATTTGAAATCGAAACCCGTTCCTTTCTCGTATCACTCTAAAATCATACCATAATCAAGAACTGACGATCAAATTTACCTCTGCAGGTAACTAAGTGGATCAATGCTTCGAATTTTTTCTGGCACTGCTTCAATATTTAAATGTGAATTGACTGTGAAGCTTTAGTCAATTCTCTAATATTTATGGAACTGCAGAATGTCTTGCTTTTCTACCATGCGTCTTTCAGAATACAAAGTTTGTATGATAAGTTTCGGGGTAACAATTTTTCCTGGTATGTGTGCGTGAAGTGCTCAATTCAGACCTCGTCAGTTACGAGTGCGCATGATTGAATATCGTATATTGGCATTGATACAAAATAGCAGTGTACACATCACTGAAAAAATGGAGATGCGACAGATCTGCGCAAAACTCGTCCCGAAAGTAAAAAGTAATAGGAATTGTGAAAAAGGATATGACGTTTTACTTTTTAGTAGAATTTTGAGTGATATTAGGGATGGCTACTTGAATACAAGCAAGAGGGCCTCAAGAAACGAATTATTTATAGAGTAGCAAAGGCGTCAGTTGCTGCAGTGTTTTCCATCGCATGCTTCTCGGGTGGAGACAACCAAGAGCCTCTTGTGCGTTTGATGGCATTTTTTAATTTTTCCCTCGCCTCGAGTGGACTTGTCGACGACTCGATGGATGGACGCGTCCAGATGAAAGGTCGAGATGCCCGAACGAATGCCGTATTCGCTCCAGAAAGATACGCGTGCGGGTGGGGTCGAAGGGGCAGAACGAAAAAACGACGAGCCCGGCCGACATCCCCGCTCATCCGACCAATCCCCGTCGGGAGCCAGCGCTCCCTCCGACTGACCGCGTAATCACGCCATCTCGGTAACCCCGCGGATTGCCACGGCTGCACGCCCCCCGCCCGCCTCCCCCCCTTCGACCGGTGCCTCCCCCCTCTATTTCTTGTGTGCCCTCCGGCCCCGGTGGTGGGTGGGGTGCTGGACGGGGTCACCCCTCGCGAACAATTGCGTGCCGCTAGTGTTTGGCCCCCGCACCCTCGGCCGCCGCACCCCGCGGACGGAGAAACACGCGGCGGTGCGGGGAGTCGGATGTTGGCTAGAGGAGAACTTTCATTACTATTAATATTCAAAGCCAAATTGATATTAGGTATACATTTACCATTTTTATTTGTGAATTATATTCATTTATATTATACATATAATATTACAACATATAGTATATATATATATATATATATATATATATATATATATATATATATATATATATATATATATATATATATATATATAAGGTTTAAAATTACTAATTACGCGTAATATTATTTAAAAAAATATATTTATCAATATGCCATTCCGGTTTTGTTAAAGTTAAAGGTATATCCTATTTCCCTTTCCTTGTATATTTTGAAACTTGGAGAAATATTTCATTTATGATAAAAAGGGGAATCCATGGTAAACGTTTAGCTAAAATATATGATTAATTATTTAAGTATTTTTTCGACTCCGCATATCGTCCGTGAAATTCTGTTATCGTAATTGGCTCGCGAGCACGGCCGTGCCTGCAGGGTTGGGAGGGGCGGGAACGAGGTCGGAGGGGGGTGGGGTCACGACATGCCCTGCAGTGTGTCACGAAAGCGAATATCCACGAGAGGGCCCGCGTTGGGTCGTGCCGCGCCGACGGCACGCAACGGCCTCTTCGGTGGTCGACACGCCACGGCGCGTAGTCATTTATCAGTTGAAGGCATTCATCCGGAAAGTTTTCATATATTACCCCAAGTCACAATCTCACTGCTTTTTCAAAAAAATGGAATTTGAGAGTCGTGCGTTGTAATAAAATCAGAGAAATCAAACCGAATGTTGGTTTGATGGGTGTGGCGCAAAAGCTTTAACCCCAATGGCGTGAGACATTCTGTCACTCTCGGGGCAATAAGGTTGTCTCATCTCTCCTGCCATCTGCGGTTTCTCATGGTCCATCAGCCAACCATAACTCCACACAGCTTCAGTGAAGCTCTGGTTAATTATATGCATCTCCCGGAGTCGAACCCGGATCCACTGGGTAGAAGCCCATCTCGCCAATCACTGGAACCGTACTCCTAGAGTTTTTTTGACATTTGATAATCTTGAAGGACATCGCACATTAATTTGCCTTCACGAAAACAAAATAAATGACCTCCGTGTGACCTTCCCTCCATTTTGTGACGCAGTGATGAAACAATTCTTCCGCAGTGTGTCAGGTGGCAGGAGCAGTCTTTCGAGATGAGCCGGATGGACTGTTGCCGTTCGGTGTAGAGAAACGCATGCGTGAGCTCATCCCGATAGTCGACAGCAGATCAAAACATTTCATCCAGTGATTAAGTAGACCTTCCCTTTTCTTCAAAAAAATGCTATTAAATAATATATTTTCCAATTCTTTCCGAAAAAATTACTGGAAATCAAATTCCCGCGATAAAAACCCTAGATATATTTTTGGGAGCACTCGAGGGAATATGCAAGGTTCGTATGAAAAATATCGGGGTAAAAATTTTTCCCTGATATGTGTGCGTGAAGTGGTGACTTCAGACCGTGTCGGTTAAGTGTGCCCGTGGTCGCAGGTCTTATATTGGCATTGATAAGACGACAGTGACAGCACACACACACACACACACACACCATTGTCACTGATGATTTGGGGGTGCAAAAGATCTGCGCTAAATTCGTCCTCCCGAAGGTTTTTGGACGGACGACCAAGGGCAGCGTCGAGTGTCTCTGCTTGCAAAGACCTTCTGCAACGGCATCGCGATGATTCCCCAACCCCCTTACAGTCCCAGCGGAATACCTCCTATTCCCAAAAGTGAAATCCTCCCTTCCTCAAAGAACACCAACCAGGGACAATAAGTCAAACCGTCAAAGAAGCTTCCACGCTTGTGCCCTTAAGGACCTTTTGCCTAACAGTGAGCCTTCGAGCCGTGGGAGAGTCGCTTGCAAGAGTTCGTCGACGTTCAAGGGTTGTGCTTTGAAGAATTTTGAGGCATTGTAACATATCCATCCGTTAACACCCAACCATGAAATAAATCCATTTCCCCGATACTTTTTATAAAAACCTTGTACACGCAATCGCTAAGGTTTGTTGAGAAAAGCATTTTATTCATTATTGCTCTGGGAATTTGAGTTGGTTCACAATCGTCACTTCTCCTGCCATTTTTTAGCAGATACAATTGCCCAAAGAGTGAAGCTATTCTTCCGACGAGAACAAAGGAATGCACTCCTAAAAATGATGAAAATGATAGCATAGATTATTAAAATAAATATTTTTTCCCTTACCGCGTAGCTTGAGAAATTATTGCGATATACTATTATCCCTTAGGAATACAAACGCTAATGTGAAAATAAGTGAACGAATTCGATAAATTGAAGGGTTGACACAATCCCAATATGCCGTGACATATCACACATTTACGAGTACAAGCGGGCACGAATGCATAGTATACTATATGTACAAGCATACGCACTTATGAAACAGTCATGGACGTGTGCCACGACGATTGGTTATAAAAACATTGACAACAGACGAGTAGGGCAGAGATAGAAAAAACACAGGTAAGAAATTACGCCCCGGTAAACTTAAAGGAGGCTCACGGAATCCGGTTCTATCTTCGGCTTCACTTTGCCGCCATAATATCACCAGTTTTGAGATTTGCATGAATTAACGAATGATGATTGAAGTATATCCAACTCGTATATCCCCTCAATTATTATTAGAATTATTTAAAATTTGTTGTCTCAGGCGTGGAACTTTGTGGAATTTGCATAACATGTTGAAATGTAATGAAATAATTGACTTTGTAATTCCACACACTTATGTGCGGAATTGTGTGTGTGGAATTACAAAGTGTGTGGATTTACAAAGTCAATTATTTCATTACATTTCAATATAGAGTTTTTTATATCGGCATAATGCTTAGAGACGTTTTTTACGCAGTAATTTCTTGATCTAAACAGAGTAAATAGGTTCCAGCGGCGACCCATCTGTGAGCACCGAAGTGGTGAACCGATGCCGCCGGTATGCGAATAAATATCCACGCAATTTGGTTCCCGCCGTTGATCGGGGCCCCGCTTTGTTTGCGCGGAGCAAGACATGCATTTCGACCGCGTCTCGGGAAATGAAACCGACCGGCACTCGATGGCCGAATGAATTGATCCAGGAATAGAAGCTGATGAAATGGTCCAGATTGGAGTTCCTCAGCAAACTGCCCGCCGCAATAGGAATCACGAATATTTGCGCCAACTATTCTTTTTTTCTACGCGTTATTCGTTTATTATTTCATATTTCTGTGTGGATTCATCGATTATTTCTATGAAATCTATTCCACCTTCTTGTCTACGCAAGCTCTTCTTCATGAGTGCCACAATAAGATATCTTCGTCCAAGGACTATCTTTGGGTGTACTGGTCGGCGATGACGTCATCGGTCTCCTGGCCCTGGAGGTAACCGAGGGTGGGGTGGGGGGCGCATTCCCCCGGAACCCTTGCATTCACGACCCGCGATGGGCCCCGAGGGCCGGAGGCTGAGAAGGTGCCCCGCCCTCGGGAGCCGGTGGGGCGTCGGGGGCGGGGGGGGCTGCAGTAGCGCCAGATGGATGGCTGCATGATGGAGCCCAGGCCTCCTCCGCGCCCAGAATCAGCAGCAGCCCCCCCTCCGCCCCCTCTTGATACTATGGGAGTGGTTTACCCGGCCACGATGACGTCACCTTGTTCCGAAGGTATCCATGGAAACTGTGACGTTCCTCCGGAGAGTTTCGATTCGGATGCCTCGATGTGTGATGACGTCAGAGAGGCGGGAGGGAGGGAGGGGAATGAGGGGGAGGAGGGGCGGGTCGATGAAGGCGGCGTGCGCTGGGGATGTTGTCCCTTCCCCGAATAATTACATGACACCCGTTGCCCTCCCCTTTGCCCCCAGACCTCCTTGCCCCCCCCCCCTGTGGGAATGATGGGGACGGGGTCATCTCGACTGGTGCCGCTGGTGCGCGCTGCCAACCGTTAACATGGCGCCCGCCCGTGATGCACAGAGCGCCCCGCGGACACCAAGCCATCGCATTATTCGCCCCCCGCCCTTATCGCCGTGAGTAATCTCTGCGTGGCACGCTCGCTTGCTTAAATGCCCTGCCTCCTGCCATCTTCGTCTTTCAATACGTGCGCACGGATCGTCGAGACCAGATTCGCATTATTTAAGATTCCGCCCTGATTCCCTCGCCCCCTCTTTTATCGTGTGCTGCAATCTCCGCTTTCTTACTCGACCCGACTCCTTCCTGGTCCCTTCCGACTCACCCGCGACGCCCAACTCTGCGTTTTCCTCATTCGCCCGTGCTTCTGACGAATCCGGTCAATGATCCCTCTTCGGTTATTTCAATATCGTAGGATATGGGTGGGTTAGGATTTTAAATGGCAATAACTTCATCTATAATATGTATTTTAAACTGCCATGGCTGTGAAATAAGATTATAATGTGGCAGTTGAGCCTTGTTCTGGATTTTCAGAGCCAAGTCACCTGCTCCCCTGACAAAGGTCTCCCCTGAAAGGTCTCTGCTATCTCCCACATTGACGACTAATTCCGCGAAGCAACTAGTTGTGAAATATCTCACGTTTCACGAGTAAGAAGCAAAGAGAGTAGTGGAACAGTGGTGCTTTGAGGAGGTGGCTTACCCTTTCTGGTGATCGGCCGTGGAAGGGTGCAAGGGGAAGCGGGGAACCGTGTGGTGCGCCCAGGGGGTAGCCAGGGCCGGACGTGGCCAACCAGAGAGTTGAACGCAGGCAGACCGTAAAAATGACAAAAAATAGGACGAATGCAAAATTGCGAAAGGACGCAAAAAAAATTGGCAAGGGTGCTCAGCGAACAAGTGAACTTGAGGATTATTCTGAAATGTAAGTGAAATATCGGGAAGTGGAAATCTAGATAGATCAAATTTCGTGAAATTGGTATTAGTAGGATTTTTCGGTTCAGTAAATATACCTTTTAGACACACGAGATATGCATATATACATAGGGGCCTGACAAGCCAGCGTTAGGGTGTGTGGAAGGAGGTGAATACGCACCAGACTAATTTTGACCCGAATATTTTCACCCCTACCTCGGTCGGGCAATGTTATTCTGATCCCTTATCCTTCTTGGGAAAATGACCACTACTATCTATCTGATCTGAACTTAATTTCTGTAATTTTATTGACATGACCTCTCCTACCATAGTGTGATTGGGGTTATGATGCATATTCAACCTCACTGCTAGAGAGACGCCCTTCCAATTAATGCAAGAGATTTAATTTGCAATTTACCCTTCGCTCGGTGAGTGATTCCCAAACCAGCTACTCTAATATTTTGCATAACCTTTTAAAATTGCACAAGTTCAAATAATAATTTTGATTAAAAAAATGAATTAATTGCTCAAAGTAATATGTCCTTATCCTTTCGAAAAAAATAAGACAACTAATGCATATAAAAGCAATGAAAAATGATTCATGTATTTTTCATTGTTGATATTTAAATTTGTGGAATGATTGTCGGCAAACAATCATTGACAGAACGTATCTGTTGCCGGTTAAGTTCCAATTCTTGTTCCCGGAGCTGTTTCCCTCTGCCATGATGTCACAATGGTTGTCCCGGAGGGAGGGAGCTGAATGCCTCTCTCCCTCCCCTTGCCAGCAGCGGCACCTGACGAGCGAATAGTGTTCTACGGACGGCGTCGATAGTCGTGATCTGAATGTCACGCATGCCGTGAGACCGGCCATTAAACCCGACGTCGCTCCGATCAAGCTTAGATCCGCGTCCGGTTCCCCGGCGACGACAGCCGCGGACGATGGAGGAGTCGCGCACTCACCATGAGTGTTCATACCATTCTGCTCCTCGCAATTTGCGCGAAAAACAATCTCGACCCTCAAAACCATCGACGTGTTCTGGGAAGTGTCAAATGAGACGATGCTACAAGGTTTGTCCCAAAAGTAGTTGTACTGTGTCGATTAAAAAATATTTATTGCCAGAACTGCTGCATTCCCTAGAATGTCTTCGAAGTTGCTCCTTTGTGAGTCCACACGCTGGGTTTTGGGCCAGTGGGTTTTCCACGCCTCGGATGCCTTCCGGAAGGCGGTGCCCCGAATGCTTCTAAGCTCCCCCGTCACGGCCTGTTGTAACGCTTCCACCGAGCCGTCCTTTCAGCATGGATTTGAGACGGCGGGGAAAGAGGAAGAAGTCTGGTGGGGCAACGTCATGGCTGTAGGGTGGCTGAGGCATGGTCGAGGAGCTTTCGGCAGATCCGCGTGCGAGTTTTCTTTTGTTCTTTGTCCGAGAGCACTCGCGGCACCAACTTCGCAGACACCCCTCTCTCATGCCCATTTTAACAGTCGTGAGTCGATGTACATTAATTTTCAGATTGCCAAGTTCATCAAAAACTTGACTTTCCTTAAAGCAGAGCAAAGCTGCCTTGAGCATGTTATGGGTCTCTTTCTCGGTTTTGCCCAGTATCACGCAAAATTTGATGGTTTAGCGCTGTTCCAGTCACCAGTTCATGATGGATAGTAACGAGGTCACCTTATATAGGTTCAGCAAACAAACGACCCGCACTCCACAAGGGCTGGGAGCCAACGGCCACCGGCTTCCAGCCTTTCCTGAAATTTCCCTCCATCGACCCGAGCCAGAGAAATTACCGCCCGTCCGTCCGTCCGGAAAAATATAAATCCTTCTACTTTTGGAACAGACCTTCTATGGTAATGATAATCCAAGGTCTGTCCTAGTATGATCATCACGCCTCAGTCGGGCAGGACCGTGGTTGTGTGTAGGCGTGGGTAGACTGGGGGGTGGGTGTGGTCGCGAGGTAGTGGAGGTTGTTAATAGCGGGTGCGGCCGTCTCTCTTCTGGCGGGGTTGGAGCCCCCCCCTCCTAGCGGGGTGACCACCCTGCCATGCGCGAGAACACCACTTTGAAAGTTTCGTGGGAGCGAATGCGGCATCAGATTGCACTTGTTTGGAAAATTAAACTTTTCTCCCAATTTTCCCCAAATGCTGATTCGCATGGTCTCATGGTTAGGCGATACTACTTACTTACTAGGTATACTACTATCTTACTAATCCTGAGAGGGTAGGTTTTCATTGAATTCAGTAACTGTGCACTGCTAATTTCTAAGCCACACCTATCAAAACATTAAATTCTAAAACTTAAAATTACGTAAGACATTCTTCCAATTGACACACTTTCCCTGCCTCCGTGATTACTTCCGAAATGCCTTCACCCTTGTCCTCCCTCCCCCCTGCGCATTCCCCCGACCGTTTCCCTCATACAGAGCACTGTCTTCTCAGCCACGCCACCGCACCGCCATTCCTCCCCCCACGCCACCCACCGCCTCTCTTCCGAATTACGCTTGCAACCAGACTAGCATCTTTTATTACCATATTTTCGTAGTTCTAAGCTTTCAGTTCACATTAAATGGTAGAAAGTCACTCAATTTTATTTTAACCTTTGAGGACGTAAAAAAAGGAAATTGATTCACAGAAGTCATATCATGCCCAGTTCATTCTATGCGATTAATAGTCATGGTTTTTAGTTTGCATACTGGGATGCCTCCTTACTATTTTCCCATGAGAATTTCAGCATCCACTGGCACAAACAATACCACTCCCCAACTCGGTTCCTTCGATTTCTTTTTCATTCCGCTCCTTGGTATTTTTGCGTGAACATTCCCGGGGAGGCTTCTTCCCTTTGCTCTCCAAGTTTCCGCATTACTCAAACAAAAAGTCCAGCAATACTATTCAGTTTAGAATTCCTGCCTCTGGGCCCTTTAAATTTATTTTAGGTAGGCATTTCTTCGATAGTTCCTTCTTCGTGGTACGTCATATTAATTTACAAGGAATATCATGTGTACAATTAAGTTAATAAAATTAGAAAAGCAGTGTAGGACGTTGCTGACATTTAAATTTTTTCCAGAAAGGCATTTTAACTGTAAACTTCAAGTTTTTCCAATTCTTTGTTTGAACTAAAGAAAGAATTCCAATCTACTTTCTATCTCTTTGGATATATGTATTTCAAATCTTTTGCATTATATATAATAGAGATTTATATGGATTTTGGAATAATGAGAGGAGGTCACTCAGTGAAAAATAGCTCAAATATTCGTCCATTCATCATGCGAAGGTGAATTAAGGAAAATCTTTGAAATTTCACTAACATTTCAAAATGATGTTCCTCTGTCACTGCTGTTAGATGGCAGTAGTGATAGCCATGGTTCGATGAGTGTCTCACAGTTAGCAGCACGATGTCAGAAAGCATCGATATGGTGCAACAATAGTGTAAAGCTGGCTGCTGCATTTGCAGCATGCACCACAGAGGAAGGGCATTACGATACGGCATACTCTCATTCGTTTTAATGAGTAGTTAAGAGGGGAAGAGCATTGAAATTCGTGAATCAATTAATGTAAATTGGCGATTCATCTCAGCCACTCCAACGAATTCGCACGTGAACTGGGCAATTCCTAAACAGCATTACTTCTCCAAGAGACTCAAAGTGATAGAATATTTATTTCTGATTCACACCATGGAGAGAACTCATCAAAATGATGCAACTGGGAATATTTTATATCGAGACATAACAAGGTTAATAATATATAAATTTAAAAGGTTTTAATATGACTCTCCCAGGTAGTTTTTGCCTCATTTCCGCAGGAAGTGTAATATAAGACTGAAATAATGCATTTCATTAAAAATACGTAACCGAGGTTTAAATCAATCCGCTCCAAATGATGAATGGTACTTTTGCTTAGGATATAGTTCTTCCTCGGGCGCACCCTTCCTCGAATATTACAATAGAATATCTGTTTGAGACCGAGTTCAAATGTCTGTATTGAAAAGGAGAAATGTATTAATTTCAAGCATCGGAGTACTGCTGAAATGATAGTGCTCCCAGTTTGCTTTATCGAAGACATCTTATTTCGTGTATGAAATAAAATGTTTAGTTAATTTTCTCAATTTCCCCGGACCTCCCCTCTCCAACCCCTCCCCTGACCTCACTCATAATCATCATCATCCTCCCCCCCCCCCCACCCCCGGAGTCGTCCTTAGGTGTCAGCTACGGCGGTGAAGCGTCGAACCCACTCAAATCAATCAGCGCAATGGCCAAGGAGGAGGACGGGAAGCCATAGGAGTGGCCCCGTTGATCCAGTAGGCCCTGGAGCAGGCGATTGCTAATGCTGCTTGTCCATGGATCCATTCGAGGGGCACTGGTTTTGGCGAAGAAATCAAGCAGAAATTAGCCCCAACTGACCTCTTCCAATTGCGTTTGCGCGCTTAAATGAAAACTGCCCTTTATCTGATAAATCTTGCAGAGTATGTGGCGCATACGATCGAACAAGATCACGAGAAATATGGACATAACTGTCAAATAAATATTTTGTTTCTCCAAACAAAAGAAAACCCAGCAAACTACTCTAGAACAAGTCACTCTTCATCTCTGAGTACTTATTTCCTCCCTTCATCCCGTCCAACATTCCTATGCTATTCCTGTCCCTTCCTCGTATGCCAAACATTCTCCCCTTTATCACAGTCTTCAACATCCCACTGCCCATCAATATGCTCTGCGTCCATTTTTCCTGTCTTCTTCTGATTTCTCCCAAAAACCCCCTCTCCTCCCACACCATATCCACCTGCACTTCCTCCTTTGTTTTCCTTTCGGTCCACTTCACCTTCTCCATATTTCTCCACACCCACATTTCAAAAGCCTCCAATATACTTCTATCATCCCACTTCAGTTACCACATTTCCTTGCAACTACGCTCCATATCAAAGTTTTTACGAGTCTTTTCTGCACATCCTCACCCAACGTCCCTGTCATCAGCTCCTTCCTCCTTGTGAGAGCTTATTTGCCAAGTGCAATTCTTCTTCTTACGTCCCTAATACTTTGACTATTTTGGTTTAAAAAACTTCCGAGATTCGTATACTTTCCCTTCTGATCTAGTTTTTGCCTCCTATTTTAACGCTTGACTTAGCCTTTCTCTTTCTGGAAAACCTCATAACCTTCGTACTAATTTACCCTAAATCTCATCCCATTTCCATCGCCCTGAAGTTTCAAATCACTTTGAAATGCTGGCAACTCCCCCATGCTGACTGAAAAAATAAAGCATGATCATCAGCAAACCTGATTTATTTTATCAATTTCCCACCGATATCCATTCTTACATATATATATATATATATATATATATATAATATACACACATTCAAAAACAAAATCCCGCCAAACGGCATATATATATATATACATATTCATTCATTTTTTCAAACGATTTTCACGCTTATCATTAAATGGATATTTCAAATATCCAACTAAATGTATTTGTTCCCATTCTACCTCATCACATTCCACTTCCCCTATACTTAAATGAAAGAATGACAGCCTTAAATGAATTATGTATGTTATAAACTGCTGACTTCCATGGAGACTATTCGTGCAACTCTTTCTGATCAGCTGATGAATATACTTCTGGATAATGACACTCATACTTTAATAGTTTCTGTTTCCATTCTTTTTAACCGTTGATTTTTGGTTGGATATTTCCCCACAATGTGGAAAATAGGTTACATTTTCCTGGCCTATCTCCCTTCTACCCAATCTGTCAACTGTCTGTGAGCACATTCTCCATCCAAGACTTTTATTTTTTTCTCTTCCCTCCATTTCTGAAGAGCAACATGCTTCCTTCCTCTATCGTCGACATAAAGCAAACTTTCAATGTTGCAACATCACTGCATTCATGTCTTCGAGCGCTTATCTCAGTTTAATATCTGCTACGTCGATTACGGAAAACCTTTCGTTAAAATAAATAACTAAATTTTGCTTTACATTCTGAATGTTTTATGTATGGAAAATGCATCTTAATTCCTAACAAACAGGCAGCAATTTGTTGTTATTGATAAGACCCTATCCTGCAAATTCCTGCTCCCTGCAGATGACTGCTAAATTTTCAAACAAGTCGAATCCACGGACGGCATCACTGCATTGCAAATTGTTCTCAAGGCACTAACTGAGTGGTCGGATACTCGGTGTCTCAAAATATATCCTGCCAAAAAATATTATCTCTTTCACTCCATATAAAAAACTCCATGGGTATGATTATAAATGTTATAATAGGATAATTCTAACAGTCGTCTTTGGCACTAAACTTCTTTTGCGGACAAATCAAAAGTATATCCTGTGAAGATATGGCACTGGAGTAATTAAGTGATTGTTACGGTGAAGTACTTAAATCGCCAGCCCTCCGCACTTATGTGGGGTATCCCGTGCATCCACACCTCTTGCGGATTCGGGGAGGAGAGTTTCGGGGAAATATTTTTGCGCTTGTGATCTGCTCGACTCCACCTTCCCCACCTCTCCTGTGTTCGTCCTTTGTATGTGTTCCTATCCCTTTCCCTTATATTTATTTTCATTTGAATGAGTATATGTTCGCCCTATGGCGAAATTAGTGTGATGAAAAGCAGGAAAAATAATGCAATCCTCCCAATAATCCACGGCCGTGCACTATTGGGAGGAATATTTTTCAAAAAATATATATTTGAAAAGTAGTTGCAAAACATACGAATATATAGAACCGTTCATCGCATTTGTGATATCATATCATTATCATAAATCCTGGAAACTAATTTATTTCAGAGGTATTCGGATCCCTACTTAAGGTGCTTTGAGGAGAGCACTAAGAAGGAGTAGGACGTCCGTCGGATGGGACGTTAAAACTGCCGACCCCTTGGTGCCATTCGACAAGAGTAGGCTAATGCCGACGCCAGGTTTCTCTCCACCCTTTCTCCTATCCATCCATCCCTAATGGCGCAAATGGCTTCAGCTGTCGGTGCCTCCAATAAAAACTACTGCCATCATTACCATTGAAATATTCGATTTATAAGGTTTTAAAACAGGGGGGGATATTGCGGAAGTGACCCCGATATTCCGGCGCACGGCAAAACCAAAGGCACGGGCGTGCGAAACCACCGCGTCTATTTGGGGTGTCGTAGGGACGATGATCGGGGGGTTGTTGGTGTCGCCGCGGGGCGCAGTCCGTCGGTGGCGATGGTGACTCCACCGACGAGCACGGCTCTCCTACGGGGGCGGCCTTCGCCCGGGAAACGCCTCGGTGCGGGCGCCCAGCGACGACCCCCTCTCTCCCCCCCTCCCTCCCTCCCTCCGAGGGCCGGCCCCGGCGCGCGTCAATAACGAAGTCGGCGAGGCAAGCGAGTGTGGCCCGGGCAACGGTCCCCCCCCTCCAACCCCCCCATCCCCTCCCTTCCTCCCTCCCTCCCTCCCTACCTCCTCCACTCTCTCCGTAACTCATTATCGATACTTAACTTTAAACTTCCAAAGCGGACCGATTTCGCCACCGCCCCTTCGGAAGTGGCGAGGGTCATGTCGGGGGGGCGGGGGGAGCCTCTCCCCCACCATTCAGGAAGTCCTCGTCATACGGGAACGGCCTCAGGGTTGGTTCTTCATGCAAAAACCATTCGCACCCCCCCTCCCCAAACCCCCGACTTCAATCTACTTCGTGTTTTAACTTCTCTTCGGGGAGATGAACGCAGCTGAGTCTTTCGTATGAGGACTTCCCAGCGACATCAGTCCATATATTTTTGTTTTGACTTATTTTAGGAGATCAGGGTTTTTCTGCCGTGATTGCAGGAGCAAATTCGTTGGTTCATCCCAAAAATAATCGCGTGTATGTAGAGTATTACATTATTTATTAGTCTTTTGACAGCTTGGACTCCATTACTTATTTGCGCCTGAAAGTAACGAATTCAAAAAAATAATATAAAAAGTGTGCATGTTCCACACAATTTCATTCGAAATTAAAATAAAATGTTGTTATAAATAGAATACAGTGGAACTTACGTACGCGTTTATTTTTCAAAATTCATCGTTAAGTTTCATAAAGTGACCTGAATACTGGAGCAGTCTGAAAATAGCGATAGTGGATTGGTCCCTCCGCATGCCGTCCCTAGCGAGTAGGAACGAAGGTTACTGATCGCATTATAAGATTTGTCTAAATTCATCTCTCGTCTCTCCTTGTGGTCATTATTCTTACAGGACGCCTTAATCTCTGTGCGACACCAGAGGCGAGTTTTACTTTCCCTAATTCCTCATATTCTCATAGAATAAATCACGAGACGGAGGAGCATAAAAGCGAGTATTCACCTTCCGTGCACATCGCAGTGATCAATAGCTCAAAATGGGCAAGGTCTCCGAATGTCTCCGAAATTTGTATCGATATAAAAAGGTTGAATGAATCTCGAGAATTGTGTGGAGGAATTAGAATGAGAGAAGATTCTTCTCGCCTGAGGGAGAAGATCCACGCGGATAGCAAAGACCGAAAGAACTTCATTTAAACTAAATGTGTCAGCCATTTCCCAATCCGCCAATGGGCCCACCTAAACACTAACAATTCTCCGTCGGAATATCACTACCCTTAAGAGAGCGAACCGATGCCGCCCTTCGTAATGGAATTCGAACCCTGAACATTTTCGTTACTCCACCTTCATCAGAAAGTAATCAATTTCAAAATGTTTCTCTGGAAGCTCTTCAAAGCTCTTTACCCCCTGCCAACCTATTTATTCTCCCTCCTCATCGCTATTTGGGAAATATATTTTCCATTATCTACTTATCGCAGTTCATCCAGGGCATTTATCTCTATTGCTTGCCCCACATGTTTCCTTCAATTGCAGTCTTCAGGGACATATCGTGCCTCGTGATGTCTTTCTTCTTACTAATGTCCTTCCAAGTCCTCTCTTTGCCCGCTCTTCGCAGTGCTTGTTCATTCGTTACTTCATCCATCCATTTTATTTTCAATCTCTCCTGCATCACCACCACCTCCAATCTTATTTTCTCATTCAATTGTTTTCGTCGAAAATCCGTGTAAACGTTAAACGACATCAGTATACTTTAATGAATTTCTTTCCTAAGTAAAAAATAATACTATTTGTCGTGTGCATATGGGTCTTCTCAGAAATTCTTCGTTGCCAGTCTAACTCTGCTTACCCTATTCCTCGTTTTTTTCATTCATAGCGACCTTGCTGCCTTAATACCAAAAAGCTTCCAATAGTCTCACGCAGATATCCCAGACCATTTCCTTATTTTCAATTTAGTTTTTCGAGGCTACAAATGGTTGGCATCCTTGTCCTGCATATTTGATAGTATTCCTGTCAGTTCTTTTTATCTCTACTAGCAGAGTTATGCCATCCGCAAATTGCAGCAAAATTAGCCTTCAACTGCGTATTTATTCGCCATTACATGCCTTTTCTTCGATCGCGTTTATGACCTTCTCAGAGTACGCATTTAAGATCAAGGGTAATGTTGAGAAATTTTGCCTTTCTATTTCCTTCATGCTAGCATATTCCCTGCTTCACCTATGTCACCAGTGCCGCCTTCCCTCCTCAAAGAGCGTGTTTTGCTCTCCTGTCGTTCCAGTCAATTCCAATTTTCTTTTCAGGTTTCTAGCGTCATCTTCCTGTCCACATACTCAAAAGCTTTCTCGAGGGCAACAACGAATGCAATACCAGTATTCGGTCGATTTCCTTCGTCTACTTTTCTACATTGAGCCTGAGGTCGAGAATCGCTTCCCTTGTCCTTCTATTTCTTCCAAATCCGACTTGGTCCTCACTTAAATTCTTTTCCAATCTTTCTCTACTCTTTGGTAGATGATTCTCGCTATTATTATTAATCTAATTATTATATTTGTGTCATCTAGTTATAATATGTTTCTCCCCATTTCTAGAGTGGTATAAGAACGATTATATTCTTTTACAATCCATCGATATCTCTCCCCTTCGCGCATGTGGCATATTATGTTGTTGAGCATTCAGAGTCTTATATCGTGATTTTTTTTATCATTTTACGAGGGCATTTTTTCCCAATCCTTGATGGTTTAATTGTCCAAAAGCCATTTGCTGCTTCATCTAATTGATACCTGAGGATTTAGTCTTTTTTCTCTTCATATACCGCAATACTCTACTTCAGATTTCTGAATAAATTTCTTTTCCGATATAAAGATCCTCTCCATTCATATCTTCGCTTTGCCTTCATCTTCTGCAATTATTTCGCCATTTTTTTCCCTAAATGGCATCGGTGTTTGCTTTGAGCTCGTTAAAATGGTGCAACAGGGTTCTTCTCTGCGTTGCTTTAATCTTTTGTCTGACGAGGCTATGCTTAAGTATTGCTCTCACAGGGCCAGGGCCCGTATGGCGAGGCTTTATGGCACTTTATGAAAGGCTTTTTAATTGCACTTTGCTCAGATATCTGCGTTTGTCAGGATTTCGGTTTTTATGCGTTCTCCTCCATTCCATTTGGTCTGCTCATCCGTCGGGGATCCATATTTTGGAACTTCATTATTTCACTGGTTTATTTGCTCTAAGTTTTCTTCCAGGATTCTAAAAATCTGGCCTTCAATTCATACCGTCTTCCTCCAGTTAATCCTATTTTTTTTACTTTTCTTCGTTAACTTTTCCATTTTCGCTTAAAATCCATCCGGGGCTCAGTTTTCTCCAGTTATTCTCTCATTTGGTGTCTATCCTCATCTTTGGTTTCTTTGAATTCGATTTTGAATTTTTTTAGCACTCAATTGTGGTCGCTATAGATATCCGTCTCCGGGTAGCTTTTTTAGTCTTACATTTAGGTCTGGATATCGTCTCCTCGTGCAATCAATTAGTTATTTTCTTACGTCTCCTCGGATATTCTATGCATTGCCTTCGTGGATGGCTCTGAAATAGTTCGTTTTTCTATTCATCTTAACTGTTCGTCTATTTCCACCCCTGTTCATCTCTTTTATTTCGCTCCCCAAGATCGTATATTTTTAGTTCTTTTTCTTCTTGGGCGTCTCCAACTATTACTTTCCATTCTCGAATTACAATTTCGTTTTCTTACCTCTGTATTATTTAATTTCTTTGACGATGTCTGCATGTGTGTCCCCCTCCATTTAGTCACTATCATTGTCGTCCCATTAGAACTGGTTGAATTTAATAACTGGTAATCCTACCATAAAAATGATAGCAGAGTGAAAGAGTTTAAAACAGTTAAGATAAGTGGGCTACGCGACATATCTTCACGATAAAAATCATAATTCATTCTTTGAATCAAGGGTACAGACCTTTTACCTCAATAGATTCCCACAAAAACTTAAAAGAGAGCAATGCCATCTATTCACGAATATGCAATGTAATCATTAGCAATGGTTTAATTTCACCACTGATTTACCTATGCATGCCGCACAATATTTCATCTGCAAAACCGCAAAAGGGCATGTCGTTTGCCTTGTTTCGTTGCCCTCTGCGGAGAGAGAGAGAAAGATCCTGCCGGCGTCCTATAAGCAGTCCGATGAACAAACGGGCTCCTCGGCGAATAGTGAGTTCAAAGGTCGTCCCGTCGAGAAATACTATATATATTCTTTCGATGGGATACCACCTTAGCCATTACATAATCATCACACTTAGTCTTTGCAGAATAAAATATGTCATCATGCGTATTGATTTAATTATTATCAGTATCATTCTTGCATGTTCATACACGATTCCGACGTGTGCGAGGTCTCTTTATTTGCCGTTTTATTTTTTCCTCCACCATTCGCAGGCAACTCGTTTAATGTCCCCTCGCCGTCATTATTTCCCCAACTGTCCGAAGGGGAGCACCACCCACCCCCTGGACCCCTGCTGCGGTTCAGGGCCTCGCATACGGCCTTTGTTTCTCCAGGGCGCCGCCGCCGAGGAGGAGAGGGACGCGCAGTTTCCGCGCGATATCGCGATTAGGAGAACGTGCCGATGACGGCGCTGCTGCGAGGCTCCTTTGGGGGGGCGCGACCCCTTGACTAAGCGGGCGACCCCCTTCGCCCGGTCCTCCCCCCTCTCCTTCGAGGGGAGGGCGCGGGGGGGGGGGTGGGAATGAGAATTATTGCTACTGCCGTTCCTTCCTCCCTTACGAGCCATCCCCCCCCCCAAGGACCGGACCCCCCCCCCCCGGGCGACCGACCCTCGCCGGAGGACATGCCACTCCCCTCGGGGAGACGCTGCTGCTGGGAGGAGCACCTTTATACCCGAAACATTGCAGAGATTGAGGGCATTGGTTTTTGTTGACATTTTCCGTTCTCGTAGGATCTCCTCCATTTCGTTATCATAATTTTCCTTCGACAAACTTATCCAATATTCGGTCATGTATCGCTATGGTAGAGCTGATTGACTGTCACATATTATTTATACTTTTACTTCTCACTGATGGGCAGTGGAAAGGTAAGGTTATTCACACAGGAAGAAATACATATTTACTGTTTTCCTAACTCAATAAAAAAGTTTGTTTTTTCTATTTTTTATGTAAATCGCGGCCGGGAAGTTGAAAAACAGAGGACCTCACGCAGTAGTGTCACGCAAGTGGCTAGCATGCGCCGGCACAATATGACAAATTTGCATGCATGGCCGTATTAATTGCAGTGGGATAAGTACGTGGCTGCTGAAATCATTTGAGTCGCCTAGGATATGAACTGCGATAAAGGGAGTCCGCATTAGAATAAGCGGGGAGTCGTGGGTAGGGGGGGGGGCGCCACAGACCCCGTTCCCTCCATTTCGAGAGCTCGTACAATGGGAACTACTCTTGACTCATTTCCACCATAAACAAGGAACCCATTCCGAACATTTTAATACCAGCCTCAAATGTCTTCGATAGGTTTCGCGTCGCCAAACATGAAAGCAGCGTCCCAAGTTGAAAGACAGAAAATGATCGGGAAATCCTTCCAAACGATTCGGGATCGAAAGGAGTAATTGCCGCTTCCCTAGCTCCGCGAATGTCGAGGTGCATCAATGGGCGCCACAATCAAAACGTGGGCCGATGTCTCCAGAAGTCGAGTCTCCTCCGCCCTTTCGGTTGGAGTGTCACCAGCGCGCACGCCACACTCCCACCCTCGTCGGTTCGAGGACGTTTCTCCCGATTGAGCTCAAATCTTCTTCTCTTTCCCATTCCGACTTCCGCGAATTCTGGGACACTCATTGCAGAAATAATTTCGCATGGAGAGGAAACATGGACGTGATTGTAAATTGAAGAGTGAATGCATTTACTAAGTAGAAGACATTTCACTTTGGTAGCGTCGCCGTATTGTTGAATGTTTGCACAGGTGTGACGTGGATTGACATGGGCAGTGCTCCTTAACTTTGACGCGTTATTAGATCCCCGATGTTATACTTAATCTCAAAGTTTAAGGCCACCAAATATTTTGATTTCCTGACTCCGTGAAGGTTTTGCTGACGTGTCATTCGGCATCTTCGGGTTCGATGGTAATAGGTCTATTTGCAGAAACCGCAAATTTCTAACATAGCAGTATTTATACTGGAACATATTATATGATGATAATAATATAATTATATAATTCCTAAAATCACGCAAAATGGTCGGTGTACGTATTTCAACACTAAACAGAGTAAGCTACTCATGCTGGAACCTGTTCTCTTTCATTAATAACTACATTCTGCATTCCATACTGTTATCGCTCACTTTTTGTTACATGTGAATCCAAGACGCCTCAACGCTGCCCGGCCATCGAGGGAGTTGCAAAAATATCTTCCATATGAATAATGAATGTAAAATTCGCTGCCGATGAAATTAGTCTTTGTCCATTACCATTTGCAATATAATTTCCTTCACGGCAGCGCGGGTTGAACACACATATTAGGAAGGGTAACCACACTTGCTGACATTTACTTTTTGATAATCTAGAAGAACATTTTTTGAGGAAATTTCCCCACTATGAGTCCACCCAATACTTCTCTGGAATACTGGAACTAAAATTCCATCCACGTCGTATATTTGTTCGATTCGTAATTATGTCGAATTTTCTTCTTCAAGGAGGGATCCAAACGGATGACCGTGGTCGGCGTCCCAAGCGCAGGGTGAGGCGGCATAACTTCCTTTTTTTTTGGAAGGGTTTTGCGTTTCAAAAAATGAAGTTATGCTGCCGCACCCTGTACCATATACAAACGGAAAAAATCTTTGCCAAGATCCCGGTCTATTTCGTGGCATATTTCTGACAGAGAGAGAGAGAGAGAGGGGGCGGGTAGGGCGTGGCGTTATTCGATCGAGAAGTTTCTCAATCACAGGTGTATTTTCCTCGGCCGCAATGATTACTTTGAATCGTCCTTTTTTTTCTTCTCTGCCCGTTTTGCTTTGTCCGATCGGAAGCGATATATTTTTTGCCCGCCGCGCGAATCAATATCGGGCCGCCTTGCGCACGATGCGTTACGCGAAGGCCTCTTAGCAATCGATTCCATTTCGCCAAGGCTCTCCCCCCAACCTCCCTCCTCTCCTTCGCACGCCACCGATAAATGACAGACGGGGGACCATGAATGAATGCTTATATGTCCGCACTCTCGTCCGTCCGTCTAACCGCAGTAACTCGTCCCTCCACTCCATAAATAAACGAATATTATTTCACGGCGGTTGATTTTTTCCTCTCCTCCGCCTGCTGCTCCGCCCCCGCCCAACTCCCCCCCCCTTAATGCACTTCCCCGTGCGCCGCCCCCCCCCCCCGTCTCCCGGCGGCCACCTCGGGCCCCGGGAAGGCGATGGATGAGGAAGGTGGCGCGCAATATTGCACCGCGGATCGGTTTTGCACGAGAGAGGCGATGGGAGACGAGAATATAGCGATTTCTACCGCTGGTGTGGTAGCCCTGTTGAAGGGATCGTCGTCTTCGCATCGCAAGCGAAGATTTCATAGGCTTCGCTACCGAAAGATCGCGGATTACGACAGCTCCTCCTGAAATATTACATCCTGGTATAACGCCCGGTCTGTAACAAAAGTAGTAGGACTTTTCTCGGATTTTCTCGGACGGACGGGCGGCGGTTTCTCTGGCTGGGTTCGAGGGAGGGGAGTCTCGGGAAAGGTTGGAGGCCGGTGGGAGCTTTCCGATCCTCCCAGCTTTGCGATGTGCAGATAGTTCGTTTGCGAAACCTCTATAACCTGGTGTCATTGCTCTCCGTCATGAACCAGTTATTGGAACAGCGCAATGCCCTCAATTTTTCCGGCAAACTGGGCAAAACCGGGATAGAGACTCATGACATGATTAAGAGAGCTTATGGTGATAACGCCATGGGTAGATCGTGTGTTTTTGAGAGGCAGAAGTTGTTTCGGGAGGGTAGAGAAGATGTTGAAGACGCCGAACGATCAGGACGCCCTTCGACCACGAAAAGTGACGAAAATCTTGCAAGAGTGAAGGCTTTGTTGGACAGGGATGAGCAGGGTAAGTGTTCGCTTGGTTTCTGATGAACTTGGAATCCCTAAAAGTGATGTGCATCCATCTCGGACAATGAACAAAAGGAAACTCGCACGCGGATCTGCCAAGAGCTTCTCGACCATGCCTCAGCCCCCCTACAACTCTGACGTTGCCCCACCAGACTTCTTCCTCGTTCCCCGCCGTCTCAAATCCGTGCTGAAAAGATGTCACCACGGCTCGTTGGAAGCGTTACAACAGGCCGTGACGAGGGAGCTTAGCAGCATTCGGGGCGCCGCCTTCCAGAAGGCGTACGAGGCGTTGAATGCCCGCTTCTGGCAGCGGTGTGTGTGGAGGCACAGGCTCCGATTAAATATATCAATTTTTTGAGTCGACTCAGCCCTACTACCTTTGGGACAGACCTGATATGGTCATCAAATTTCAACGTTAACACCAAACTTTGGCCAATGAGCCAGGAGACTGATTTTGGCGAAATATGGCACGTCTCTTTCACTCGTCTCAGTCCTACTACTCTTGGGATAGACCTTATATGACCTCACGAATATTTTGAAAATTTATAATTTGGGTTTACTTCTCTGCTCCTATTGACTGAGTTCATTAGGTTATCACGTTACGAGAAAAAATAGTCGAAAGTCAAAACACAAATTTGGAAAATAGTCATGCCAAGATTAGACGTTAATTCCATGGTTTTCTACATTTTTACAAAAATGTGACAAAATCCACTGTAGTCAACTCGTTTGGTAGGTGATGATAGAGTTTTCCCAATATCAAGCCCTATACGGCGTGTAAAATTCGCACTTAAGGGTATGAAAGATTCTTTCCCCTCTCCCCGCCTATGTTTGAGTAGGTGAAGGGTTGAGGCGAGCCCGCTATCTCCCAGCGGTGTCGTCCCCAGTGATCTCCGGTATATAGTCCAACGCGTTGCCCACTGTGCACGGTCGAATGCCTTCTTAAAATCCACAAATCGCACAAAGATATCCTTTGAGTGGTCGATGTTCCTTTCTAATAATATTCTCTTCACTACAAATTCACATCACGAGTTCTTCTTTTCCTTTTATGAAGTCAAGCCGACCTTCGCTTAGGTTGTCGCTTGCACTCTTTTATGTTAATGATTATTGGAACTCCCTTTGCTACATACGACATTTGAAACTTATCGTCCTATTGTCTCTAAAACCAGATTCTTTTCACTTTACCAGAATTTGCATCAAAATTGACCTAATTGTTCTTCTGACCATATTCCTTTCTCGTAAAAACGGCATAGAAATTTGAAGAACCGCTCCCTTTCATTTTTCCCTTAACTCTTGTGATTGTGCTGGGATTTTGTATCATTATTGCCTTTTTGGAGTCCATCTCCCTAAGCACTTTTCCTATATTGCTATCTAATATTGCTAAACCCAGGATATCCTCGTCTAAGGCGCTATCCCTTCCAATTTCTAACCCTGCAGGCCTGATATCATTTAAATAAAGCTCTCTTAGATAAGCTCTTTCCACCATCTCCGAATCTCTTTTGTCGCTATTAATAACTTCTCTTGCGATAGGCACAGTTGCTCCCTTGCTTCATCCTGATAAGTCTCTTTGCTGCTGATATTGCACTTCTATATTGATGCTCTTCTGTTATTACGTTTATTTTTAGCTAACTTCATTGGTGAAATCTACCCCCATACTTCTCCTTTTTACCGATCTTATTTTATTCCAATTTCCTCTTCCATTCACCATTTTATGCATCCTTTGAGTGTGACCCATGGATTAGTGTTTTCCCTATTCTCTACTATTCCTATTGCTTCCTAGGTTGCTTTTTCCATCCCGTTCTTAAGCTCACCCATATTTCCCCAACCATTTTCAATTTCCTGTCCACAACTAGATATTTATTAAGCATTTCTGGGAACTCCATTCTTTTTACCCTTTTCAATCTTTGAAGTTTCAATTTGGTTTTCTCCCAATCACCCTCATCCTTTTGTTTATTTTAAATTGCATGTCGTGGAAACTAAACTATGACCCGAGTCCTGTTTATGCATCCGAGAAGACGTATGAGGTGATGATGCGGTTTCTAAATCCATGTTGAACCGTAATATAATTTGTTCTACCTGTTTCTGTGGGCATCTGCTATGTGTACCTGTGAAGACATTCGAACCAGGTGTTAGCTATTATTGCCAAACCCCTTCCTACCCCTGTTACTCTAAGGTGCTTCTTTGTCGGAGTTTTCTTAATAATATCTTAGAATAGCTGTCTATTCCTTCCTCCCGATGACTACTCGTCGGCACTTGCACCTGAATTACCATTTGATGGGTCGGGTCCCGTTTTATCTCTGCCAAGAGAATTCTATCACTCACCTGCTCTGTTTATACTACGATTCTCCCCAGTGTCCTAATCAGTACCACGGCCCCTATATGCACACTCTCCTCTCCCCACTTTTAACTATTCTGTAACTATTACTCCAGTAATCCGCACTGCCTCTCCATCTTATCTCACGCAAACCTAGCATTGGTATACCCCCTTTCTCCAATTCCCTCTTAATGCTTCCTAGCTTGCCTATCCTCACCATCGTCCCAACATTGCACGTACCTATCCTAACCGTTGTGGTTCTTTTCTTGGCATTTTTCTCTCTTCCTGCAGTCCCTGGTTCAGTCTTTGCCTCTTCTGCCGCCCCTGCCACCAGGCACGGCACCCGACGAATAACTGCAGTTGACAGGATTTTCAGTGGCTTTTGTTCTCGACGTGACGCCGTCACAAAAATGGCCGCTAACTGGAAACAGAAGCGTTTTGCAGTCATTTCATTGGAGAGTAGACGCCGTAAATACCTTTGCTCTGACGCCTAACCTTCGACCTAACCGCCTTGAACGGGTGACCCTTCTAGAAGCAATTGCCACTGCACCTCCATGGGGTCATCGAAACCGAAATTCCACTCCACACACGTGGTCACAGTCACAGGAAGGTTACTTCCGACAATGCTATTCCACTTCACTCTCTTTCTCTCTCCGTTCTATACGATTCCTCCTCCTCCTCACTATTTATTATTCAGTCCTCACATCACGCCTCTCCGTATTTATTTCTCTACGCTTCTTCAAACGAGCATCACCGCAAACCTTCCATCTCACCCTGCACAGCCCTAATACACCTATATTTCCTCCATCCATACCTCGCTTTATAGTCTATAATCAACATATCACAAACGTCCTAACATTAAAATATAGGAATTTCAAAGTGCAAAAATCATTCGCCTTTACCACGATTCGACTCCGAATCCCTCGGACTCTGGCTATAACCATTTAAGCTACCAAGATGTCCTCGCACATATCATGTTCTTTTGAAGCCCCCAAAATTTCGCAGTGTAAATTTACAAATATATATACACATGCATAGAAGTGCATATAAATATATAATATGTGTAAATATAATGAATTATTATACAAATAATTAATAGTAATTATATATGTCTATATATAGATATATATATATATGTGTGTGTGGGAATAAACATAAACGTATGTATGTGTATATATATATATATCTATATAGATATATATATATATATATATATATATATATATATATATATATATATATATATATATATATATATATATATATATATATATATATATCGGTCTAGGAAATATTTTTACATTCGTGATCTGCTGGATTCCGCCTTCCCCACCTCCCCTGTGTTCGTCCTTTATGTGTGTTCCTATCCCTTTTCCTTATATCTGTTTCTATATAAATGAGTACTTGTTCGCCGTTTGGCGGGATTTCGTGTTTGAATGTATGTATATATATATATATATATATATATATATATATATGTATGTAAGCAAATACGCCGGGAAAGCACCAGATCTTCTAACGTAGTCACCTAAAATGTACTCCAGATACATATTAAATTTTTATATTCAGAAGTAAATTGAACCACATTAATAATTAAGTGACAAATGAATTAGAGTGATCGAATCAAAATGAAGGACGCCAACGGTGCAGGCGCAGTTGACGCATTTCGATCTCATAACGATGACTGATTTATTATATTGAGATTTTTGGTTATTCTTAGAATTTATTTGAAGGATTGCTCTTATACTAGTTTGAAATGCAATCTTTGGATTTTCTAAAACGGTGGGCAAGGAAACGACCATTTTCTCGTCGTTCGACATTTATGAAGCCTCCGCATTGTTATGTAGTGTCTCCTATTGCAATATGTAGTCATTTGTTTCCTTATTTGCCTTTAAATTGTTGCTGTACGTAATGGTAATCACCACCTCGATTACCATTTTCAATGATGGCTCTCTTCTTTGTCAAGTGCTATTTCCAAACGCACCTTCAGAGAAGAAACGATTCATCTACACCTTCAACTCCTTTCAATACAATTAGAAATGCCCTACGGGTGCCATACGGAATACCTCAAAATAAATTCCTTACCTTTTGCGCAGTAGCTAAATATTAAACATTTCAGTATATCTTGGCCTTTTTAAATCTTGTATGAATCACATATATATTCATAAGACAGCGCCATTACCGCCATGGAAAATAAGCAAATAAATCGTAATTGAAGGAAGGAAAAATTGAGAATGCGCGGTATCACATAATTTAAATGCAAATAATTTTACCTGCCTATCAAAGAGTGAGTGATATTGGATTGCTAGCGGCTTTTGATTCAGATGATGAAATGTGTTTCATTCGAGTGAGTGATCGATTGATCTATGATTGAAAATTTCACATTAAACGGCGTCCAAAGGGTGAATGGGGATGGGAAGCACAGCGCACCGCATCTCGACAGGGGAGTGCCAGTCCAGTGGGCAGAGCGCGCTGGGAGGGAGGGCTAGGTTCCATGTCCCACGTGGGATTTTTCCATCCGGATGCGTCCGCTTGAGCGTCGCGGCCTTGTTCGGAGCGAAGGGAGTCAACTGGGACAGTTTCGGTATTTGGATGCTCTGTCGCAGTAACTTAATTTTCGAATGCCTCGGAATGATTTCTCCCTCTCTCGCAACCACGATTTATTCGCCTCTGGTAGAGAGAACGTCCTCCCTCGCTCAGGTCCCGCCTACCCATTCGATGAATGGGGCTCCCATTGCTGTGATCTCAGTACTGCTGCGAGTGTCTCCTCCTACGATGTCTCCGGAGGCTTCCTTGGGCATCACCTTCGATTCGGTTGTTTTTGCCGCCCAAAAAATCGGGCGCCCGGTCTCAAAGGAAGGGAGTCCCCCCCCTCGCAGCAGCCGGGTGCGGCGGTCGGTGTGCCCCTCCCGGGAAGTGTCCCGGCGCGGTACCGGACCCGACGTCGGGCTCACCTTCGTCTACCGCGGCAGGCTTCAGGGGCTCACCGTCCGCGGGGGGGGGGGAGGGCCCGGAGCAGGAAGGAGGAGGATGCTCTGGTTTTGAAGAGGATCGATTGGGAATTTAATGCGAGAGAGGCGTTCTCCGGTGTGGGTGGGGGAGGGAGGGAGGGGGTTAACTCTCACCCCCCCCCCGAAACTCTCTCCTCCTCCTCCACCACCCCCCCTCCTGCCCTCCGTGTCGCTCTGACGACGGTGGCAGCAGCGGAGTGCCACGCCCATCTCTCCGAGAGAGGGGGGTGGATGGGGGAGGGGAGAGAGGGGAGCGGCAGAGACGCGCGCGCCCGGGGGCCGCGCCATTCCCCGCTCCCTCTCGCGAGAGCTGCACCGGATGTGACGTCGTGACCCCCTGTGAACAAACGAACAAAGGGTGCCGCTCCCGCGCTTTGCCGGATGCACGCAACGTGTCGCTCTCTCCCCCCTCCGCGGGGTCGGGGCGGGGGGGGGGGGCTGGCTGGCCCCCTGGGGCCTCGGGGCAAAGGGATGGGGCGCTGGAGGTTGGGTCCGCCGGAGAAGCGCTCTCAATTGACCCGAGACATGTCAAGGAAGGGGTTCCCGGAATCAGATGCAGATCGGTAGCGGAATGAAGAACAGCCGAAACGTAAACGGGGGGAACGTTTAGATTCTTTTCATGATCTCGCAATCCCGGAAAGGGAGCGCTCATCGTGACCCTGCGTTTTTGCAATTGCTGATCTTTAAGAGTTGCGAAACAGTGTTGCGCTTGGCGTACCGTGCCAGAGTTACCTAAATTATTATCAAAGGTAATCTACATATTTGAAGATTGATTTCGGGACGTGCCCTGACATCTTGTAAATTTCATCTTCTTTTGCCATGTAATTGTATCTTTCTTCATTTTTTCGTGACCCCCGACTTCCTGGAAAGTTTCCTTCCTTCCTTCCTTTAAGCTGCTTGCCTAACATTATCCCTTTATTTTACCTTTTAAACCTTCCGTTGCCTCGCAACCCCCGGCCGCTCTGTCTCTTCATCCTTGGGATTTCATTGAATACGATACAGAATTTCTCTCTGCTCTCTTGCGACGAAATGACTTCGTCCTTTGTCTTCTCCTCTGCCCGGCCCGCGTTCTCCACACCCACATCTCTAAATCCTCCACTCCACTTCCCTCAAGGACCACTTCTCGCGTCCAGAACTCAATCCACTCCTCGTAAACATCTGTACTTTCTTCACGTCTTACTCAGTGCACATGACATCGTGTCCCTCTTTTTTGAGTTTAATTTTTTCATCCATTCTTCCACTTATTATCAAAATATTTCTATTGAATATTTAGACTAAAGCAGTTGTTTTATTCTAATTCAAGAATAATTCCCCGCTTTTTTCTTACTTAAGTGTTGAGATAGGGATTAGGAATTTTAATAAAGCGACCGCCACCCCGTCGGTAAAAGTAGCCGTTCACAACGGCAAAAAATACACCAAAAATTGTAAAGCAGAGAGGAAGAGTGCATTGCATTCGGTGAATGATAATAAAAGTGAGAATTTGCATAAAATACAAATTAATTGCGTATCACGATCAGTTGTGAAATCCAGAATAATCTAATAATAATCTCTTTTCATAGTTTAAATAAATTAATTGTTGATCCCATTTCCCTTGAAGCTATACCTTTCCTTGCTTGGCTTGTAAGAATTTTAAATATTCCTTTGTAAAAGTTTTTTTTCATTTTTAACATCTTCCGTCAAGCAGTTGATGATATTGGTATGCAATGTAAGAAATAATATTTGGAAATGAAAGATAACCATAAAAAAAATATTAATTTTTAACCTCAACTCCATATCGAAAATATATTTAGGTTTGTAAGAAAAACTAAATTTATTTTCCGCGGAGAATTTATTTTTGACGCTAAGAATTCTAGGGCGTTGTATCAAACACCAATAAATCTTAGGATTGAAATCACAAAAAAATATCGATGTATATTATGCAAGGTTTATGAAATATTTTGCAATTCGGATGACAAGAATATCATGTTAGGATTTATTGATTATGAGATAAGGATAGAAGTTTGGTACGGGGAGAGCAACACGTAAGTGGTTGGAGATTTTTTGGAAATTACATGAAAAGTAGTAAAACTGTTCTTTGCAGTTATGCTGTGGAACTCTGAATAAGGCTTGAACCGAGGTAGAAAATAGAGTTCTAAATTTGATTAAAAGAAGTTTGCGGTGAATCAAAATTTGTATCGGACGAAGAAAGTCAATCATGAGTCGAAAAGACTCTTTTCTTATACATCGCTTTGGAATATGAGTTTTGTGAATTGATGCAGCCAGATTAGCGAATGTGTTTTGGGTGACATCAATTGAATCAAATGGCCACCTGCCCTCCATGAACGTATTGGTGAGCACAAGGCTACTTTCAATACCTGAGAGGAACCTTGTCCCTTAGGTGCACCGTAAGGAAACTCACAAGGATGGTATTTGGTGATGCAAGTACACCATCATCCCGGCCAGAAGAGCTTACTAGCGGGTGCTCCGTTCGCTCATCTTGCCTACAGCTTCTTCTCGGTCTTAAAATCGCTTCACTCTGGGATAATAAACCTGATCTCAACGCTGCTTAAGAACGGATCCCCGAGACGCCGGAAAAGTACAACAAAGCAAGTGTAGTGTATACCTGATGAAAGAACGAATTCCGGCCTGAAAAAGAACCGAAGAGAAGTGTGGAAAAGAAAAACCAGTTGCGTGCGCATGAAACCGGTTAGCTCGTGTCCGACATGGTGCAATTGATAAGGTAAGTGAAGTACTAGGAAAGCATAAGGCGGTGCCTAGCTTCTCCGTGACGAAGAAAATCTGCAGTAATCCAGAAAAACCTAAAGACTGGATACTCGACATCATATTCGGAGAAGTATATGAGATCAAGTGCACGCGCGAGGAATGCTGCATTGGGGAAATAGGAAAGGGCGTCCATCAGATGCAGAATTAAGGAGCACCAAAAGGTCCACGTAAAAAAAAGAAATGGTTCTGAGCAATTGCCGAAAATGCGTGCACGGAACCAAGGAAAAACGCTATCTCTTGAGACTCACGAGATGAAAGACCCTTTTGGAAATAATGAAGAATCCGAAAAACATGAGCCCTTGAGGAAGAATTCACGCTTACATCGACGTGAAAAAGGGTAATTTCACTTTACAAAGAAAGGGCCGGGGAAAGGTGGATTCCGAGTGCAAACCAATCAGAACGGTTGAAGGCATAAGAAATTCCCATTAATGGCAACAACATTCCAGCGTTCCGTATTCCGCCACCTCTGAAACCTTTCAAAATCAATGTTTCCTTACCAGAAAAATATGAACTTTTTCCTTTAACTTTCAATTTTGGACTGTTCTTCTGTTAAATATTCTACATTATTGTTACTTTTTAAATGATCAGTTTAATTGTCTAATTATGAGTTTATTATTTAAGATCTTGCGTATCATGTGTATGTACCTCAAACATATACCATATATAAACCATAAACACAGTAATCAACCCGAAGGTCGGTTTAGTAGGTGATGGTAGAGATCACCCAGTACTAAGCCCTATACGGCGTGTGAAAATTCACACATGAGGGTATTAAGGGGGGCCAGTTCCTTTCCCTATGCCGGTTATGGTTTGGTACCTGGTACCCGAAAAACCACTTTAGCTCGGGTGGAGATGCAGGTGCCCAGAGACTTACCCGGGAATCGAAACCGGGCCCCTAGGGTCCGTAGTCCAACGCTCCACCCCTTGACTCTAACATGACCCACCCACAACCATATACATACATATATATTAATATATATACACATACATATATATTAATATATATATACATATATATATATATATATATATATATATATATATATATATATATATATATATATATATTAATGTGCGTGTGTGAGTTTAGGTGTTTGTGTGGGTGAATGTGTGTACAGGTATACGCACACTCACCCACACATGGACAAATATGACATAGTGCAAAGGAAAAACAAATAAAGAAACACATAAGGACGAAAAGAACGGATAAGAAAACTTTTAAAGAGGCCCAGTTTTAGATATACAATGCATCACCATTTTGCCTAGAAATTCAATCATCACTAGTGTAGGCCCACATTTGTTTTTGTATCCTCAACCATTTAACAATTTTTCCTTTACCCAATGTTTATGTGTGTGTATATATATATATATATATATATATATATATATATATATGCAAATACACACACACAAATCTATATAAACATGTCATATATGTACATTTCTATGTAGGTGCGTGCAAACACCTTCACACACACGCAGAAATATACATACGTATATATATATATATATATATATATATATATATATACATGTGTTTTTATATATATATAATATATATATTTTTATATATATATATACTATATATATATTATATATATATACACACACGTATACACGCACTAGTTGGCCACGCTTGGTCCACGGAAATATTTAAGTGAGAGTAATTTGTGTTGCATCTTTTGATAATTTTGCACTTGAATGTTTCTATGAGGGTGCGCACATTTCAATACATTTGCGTGTGTCTATATATTGCTCGAAGGTCTCACGGATGTGAATATTGATTGAAATGGAGAAACGAGATAGCGCTAGTGAACAAAAACACAGAGAAACACATCCAAATGACACTCACCGGTATTCGACATTTTCAATGGCAAAACCACCTTTTTCTGGGTAAAGAAGGATCAGTTCCTTCTTTCCCCCGAGGATTTTGAATTCGGAATACTTGTGTTTCATTTGTATGTGCATCTGTATGTTTTTGTTCGCTAGTGCTTTGGCGTTTATCCATTTAAATCATATATATTAATATGTATACATATGTATGTATGTATATATATATATTTTAAAAAAACCATAAACACAGTAATCAACCCGAAGATCGGTTTAGTAGGTGATGGTAGAGATCACCCAGTACTAAGCCCTATACGGCGTGTGAAATTCACACATGAGGGTAGGGGGGCCAGTTCCTTTCCCTGTGCCGGTTATGGTTTCAGAGGAAGACCTGGTACCCGAAAAACCACTTAAGCATGGGTGGAGATGCAGGTGCCCAGAGTGCCTTGCCTGGGAATATAAAACCCGGGACCCTCTGGTCAGCAGTCCAACGCTCTACCCACTGGACTACCGCGATCCACACACACACACACACATATATATATATATATATATATATATATATATATATATATATATATATATATATATATATATATATATATATATATATATATATATATATATATATATATATATATATATATATATATATATATATATATGAAGAGGGACCTGATATAGAGTAGGATGCTGGATTTTGTGTTTTGTTAGGAGTCACAAAATGTTTTATTTAATAGCTGTTGTGTCAATCCAAAAACCTACCTTAACCGGTAGATTACCTATTAATAATAATAATAATATATATATATATATATATATATATATATATATATAACACACACACACACGCAAGAAATTAAGACGCATCTGTTGGGAAATTTATTTACAGGAAAAACAGCGCGTGATGTGTATCCCTGCAGAATTGGGTTCCCCTTGTTTCCTATTCTCTTCAGTTAATGTAATTTGCTGACTCAAGGGCTAAAATACGTGCCCAAATTCATCCGTTCGACCTAAGCAGCCCAGCGCTAAGGCGATAGAGCGAAGCAGCGGGTGTCACTCCTGTCCGATCCAAGTGTCTGCGAAGGCGCGATTCGCTCCCCTTCCAATCACCAAGATCATCGAGCAACCCCCCCGGCGGCGGGCCGCGGCACATGGGGGTAGTGGCCCCCAAACCACACTCCTCCTCCCTCTTTGGGCCGTCCTTCCCGCGGGGGAATTGTTCTTCCGCCGCGGTCCCCCCCCGGTGGGGGCGAGGAGGATATACACGCATCGGAGGGGGGTCGACAACTCCCCTCTCCGTCTCCGGGAAGAGGGCGAAGTTTCCCCCGCCGCCACCCGCTGCCGACGACTATCGACGTGGACCGTCGCTCCTCCTCCGCTCCCGTCCTCGCCCCCTCCCGCCCCCACCGGGGGAGAGCGGGCCGGATTGACTCCTCCGCGCCGCCAGCCCGCACCCGCGTTGTTCACTAGCGGGAAATGCGGCCATTTTGCGTGTGACCCCTCGCCCCGAGTAACTGTGCTCGTGAATTATATGCCCTGCATCTCCCGAGAAATAATCCTTCCACAAGTATCAGCGTGCGTACCTCCTGTCCCCCGCCCTGCCCCGCCTCGCCCCACCTCGCCCCGCCCCACTCGCGCCGGAAAGGAGGCTATCGATTTGCGATCCCCCGGCCGCCCCTCCCCTCCGACCCCCCTGCCTTCCTCTCTCTCTCTCTGCCCTACAAACCCACTCGGGGGGGGGGGAGGTGTGCGCCTTTCAAAGGGGAGCCCGCCTGTGGTGGAGGTGTGGAGGCCTGGAGGGGGAATTCCCTCCCCCCCTTCTCCAAGAGGGGGCTCTACCTTGGCAGCGGCCTGGGGTGCGTGCGGGAACTGTTCTCTCCTTACCCCCTCCCCCGGGGGCCCCGTCCCCCCCTCGCGGGGTGTGGATCACCATCCGCCGCACGAGATATGTCGGCCGCACCGACTGAAAGCGTCCCCCCCCCCCCGCCGCCATGGCGCCCCTCAGCCCTGGCGCCTACTCTGCGACTCTCGCGTTACGACCCGACTCAGCTCCGCCGTGCCTTTTTAAGTGCTTCCTCGATTTGCGAAGTGAGTTTTTTAATGCATAACCGATTGCTCTGCTTGATGCAGCGGGTGCAGCGCTTTGGCGTGCATCATGGCCGCTGTGTTGCAGCGTGAGTCCCTTGTGTCATTTATGCGACAGTGGTGTCGCTCGTCGTACCCCCGCTGCTCCCCCCCCCTGCCCCTGGTCCGAATCCACTCGCCACTGCGCTTCTAATTGCTGATGATGAAATCAGGTCTAATATTATCACTGGCTTGCCCTTTAATCAATCGATGGCTGCCCCAAAAGTATCTTCTTTGACGAAAATATACGATTCTGCCCTTCCATATCGTGGACGTTCATCTGTTCAATTACGGATATTGCCGGTGAAAACAGTGACGTTTGGATGGACGCAACATCACTTTAAGGTGATTTTTACGCAACTAATTTGCAGCTAAAATATGAAATTATCTATTTTCATAATTTTAATTATCCAAGCTCTAGTCGTTAATAAAATGTTTCCCCGAACCCTCAGCCTTCTTGCCAATGCTTCTCAGAAACACACACGGATTTGACTCTCAGAAAATTAATCCCTGAATATTTAGGATATATATATATATATATATATATATATATATATATATATATATATATATATATATACACACACACTGAAAAATAAATTACATTTCCAATGCGGTATTTAGCACCCAAATAGTTGCATCAGGCATCGCTGTCGGTCCGTTTTGCGCGGTAAAAAGAATGTGACATATAATATGGCGTACATTTGGCGAAAAATTCGGCAGTAGAATTTGGCAGATCTTGGCTAATTTATCGGTTTGCTTTGGCTGGACAAATGTCTCCGTCGTTTACCGGAATTATTTGATTTTTTTAACATAGAAAATATATTTTAATAAGAGAAGATAGTTTTAAAAGTGCATATTTGCATTCTATGTAATTTGAAGTTTTATATTTTATAATTGTGAGATGCATTTCTTTCATTTCTTGTTATTTATCAGGACCAAAGTTAAAATATATTTTAAAAATTCTCAATTTGCGCTTTCACATTGCTAATCAAAACTAAAAATTGCTAAAAAAACAAATTGAGGCAAATTTGTTTTTTTTCATTTCCTTTTGCCACGAGCATAAAATTTAAATAAGAATAGCTTTAAGTGCCCGTTGCAAGTACACCAAGAGATTTATTGGAGATATATCTTACGAAATGGCCAACCAGTCTCTTTCGACGTCGTATTTAACTCAATACTTTCTCATACGAATTTCTACATGTGGACAGATGTCTTAATCGCCTTTGAAAGTTCGATGGTGGAAGGTGCTCGCAGTCTCGGTGTTTTGCCCTCATTGCAGAATCTAATGTAAACCCTTATACATGCACGTTACGATCCGCTGGAAGATCGGACGAGACTTTGAGCCGTCTTGCGTTTGCGACGCATATTTTGTTTGCAATTAAATACTAACTCGACGATTTTCATTGGACACTCCACGCCCGAAATATTCTTGGTCCGTTTACTCCAGGGCAACCGGTTACCAATGCATGGCAATCTTATCGAGCCACGAAGATCTGCGCTCAGCCAAAATTTTTGATCGCCATTTCTCATTCTCATTGAATCATTTCAGGTCCAACTTCTGTCGCTGCTTCCAGCGGACTGTTGAGGCTGTGGCTTTTTTCCGTTTCTGTATTTGAGAGATATCGTGGGGAAGACGCAAAGGATGACGGGCCCTCGCCCGGAGGACCGCGCCCTCCGGCAAGCAGAGAGGGGGGAAGGGTTCATCGAGGGGGAGGGACCCTGATTTCTGGAGACCCAGGGAGCTATCGCGCTCGGGAAATGTCCCCTTTCCTCCTCCTCCCAGCTGGCGGCAAGAGACGCCGTCGTCCCTCCGCCATCATCCTCACGTGTGATTGCATCTCCCCAACTACGCCGTGAATGGCGGCGTAATATTGCATCATTTGCAGCATCCCCCTTTCAACCCCCCACCCCCGCACCCACACTCACACTCGGTGGTGAAGCAATAATTTTCTTTTTTCACAAATCCACACCCTTAAGTACTCGAGAGAGAGAGAGAGAGAGAGCTTAGGTGAGCGTGTACTTTCGGTGAAGCTTCTCTGCAATGCAGCTGGAACCCGTGGCAGTTTTTTTAAATGAGGAACATAGAAATTGAATTACCTTCATAGTAATTTTCAATTCGTAAGCTAAAAACTATTGTACTCAAAAGGGCTCCGATATGTTTTTTAAGCGTAGTAAATTATACAATTAGTAGTTTGATGCAAATAATTTAAACGATCCTCTCTCAGAGTTCTCTCATGACATTACTTATGCTCCTTGTGCTCAGTTTTCAATGCACTCCCAGTGCATAACGTCTCACCCTGCCGATAGCGTTTTCCATATCATCAAATGTATATGACATATGACTTTCCTGTGGCATTTATATTCCATTGATGCGTGATCTTGAGTCAATGATAATGACATTTAATTAGGGGAAGATGCATAAAAGCTGGCGGTTTCTGATGACGGGATGGGCAGGAATATTGGAAATAAAAAAGGATTTTTTTGTAAAATCTGCCTAAAAATAAACATCTGTTCTGAACTTCCTTAGGATGCAATTTTGACATTATGATCGTTTTCAAAGCTCTTTGCAGGGAAGCATCATCTCTGCTTTGCTTTCGATTGCGAAATTACGATCCTTAAACTGTGGACACAGAGTTAAATATTGTTTAGGGCCATGCAGGTTTCAATGAGTTTTAATGAGTTTTAATGTTAAATGTCAGGTGAGAAATGACATCCCTAAGAAGCCAAAATAAATGCTAATCAATTTTAATAAGCGACGCGCTGAATTTTCTGCACATTCACGTTAGAAAATTGCATTTATAAACGAAAAAAATGTCGCGTGAATGGTTGAGACAGTTTTGGTGCTATTTCGTAATTTTAATTCAAATTAGTAAAATGAATGGGCTAATATTAAGCTATTGATATCGACCTTCGGTTGATTTCATTGGATGTTTATTTTATGAAAACTATAATGCATGAAAATACCAAAATAATAAGATATTTGTCTCTAACGATAGTAATTTTCGCGTACATTATAAAAAAATTCAAACGTGGTCTACTGCGTTTCCGTATAAATGTGGGTGCAAAATGAAAGCACTAGAACCATTAACATGACCTGTGCGTCAAAATTACACGCATTTAATTGCTCACTAGTTTAGAGTCAAGCAAATTCGTTTGGCATAAACAGGAAGCAGAAACAGAAAAGTCGCAGTTTTCCACTTCATTGCAAGAGTTTTCCTTGCATCGGTCATTATGGAATGATCCCTCCACAACACACCTGAATCTCGATTTTAAAATCGTTTTGGCTGACTTCTCGACTTAAGTCTATTCTCAAGTAGAAGAAACGGAAGTTTTGTATTATTTTTTATTGATTCATAGCAGCCTGAAAGCACCCACCTCTAGGGTGTGTGGTAGGAGGTGATTACATTTCAGACCAATTTTGACCTGCTGCTGATACTACCTGCACCCTCCCCCCCCTCCAGCGCGTGAGGATAACTTTCGTCTGATCCCTTACCGTTTGTGGGAAAATTACGTAATCTTAAATTAATCTGCTCTACTCTTGATCTCTCTAATTTGAACTACACGATCTCGCCTGCCGTAGTACGGTGGGGGTAGTAATTAATTTTCAAAATCACTGCTTAAGAGATATCCTTCCAACTTATGCCAGAGCTTCAATCTGTAATTTAACCTTCACTCCGCGAGTGATTCCCAGCATAGCTGCTCTAACATTTTGGATACGCTGCACAGTTTATCATAACAATGTTTTACAAATTAAGCCGCTCTACCCTACACCCGATCTTATTAATTGTGTGCATGAAAATGTGGTCATCATAACCATGACAATAACATAATTTAAACTGCTCACGTACATAGAGGCTGTTTTCCCAATATTTACATTTGAAGCTCTGGGCAATTTTTTTGCTCATAAATTTCTGAGTTGATATATATATATATATATATATATATATATATATATATATATATATATATATATATGATATATATATTTATGATATATATATATATATATATATATATATATATGATATATATATTTATGATACGAGGGTCATCCGGAAAGTAGTACCCGTTCGTGAAATAAAGACACAAAAGTAAATATTAACAAACATAAAAAATTTTATTTGAAAGAGGATACTTTAAACTACTTCTCAACATAATCTCCAAGCAAATTAAGGCATTTGTCATAACGTGTGACAAGTTTCTGTATTCCTGCTGCATAGTCCTTCGCCGCCAGCTCATTGAGATACGCGAGGGACCCATCTTGCACAAATTTTTGCATAATGCAGATGGTGTTTAACAATTTCATGAACAATTGTTCGAGAAACATTGGGAAAATGCTCACAGATGTCATCAATTGTGACGCGCCGATCGTTCCTCACGAATTCGTCAACTGAGCTCACCAGTTGGTCTGTAATGACAGACGGTCTCCCCGAACGCTCATCGTCGTGTGTGTTCCCCCTCCCCATGTTGAAGTTGCGACACCACCGCCGAACAGACGACTCGTCCATTACATTGTCTCCATACACCTCCTTTAATTGGCGATGAATATCACATGGGCGAACGTTTCTTGCATTGAGGAATTTAATCACTGCCCTCACTTCACAACTGGCGGCGTTCTCAATTTTTTTAAACATTGTAAACAATCACAGAAACAACACAGGCAATGCTAGCGTCACGCAACTTGGCTCAGAGAAGGCAGACAAGCCACTGAAGCTATCTGACCTCGTCCAGCGGCTACTCGCGTCGTCAGCACTTCATACGGCACGAACGGGTACTACTTTCCGGATGACCCTCGTATGTATGTATATATATATATATATGATATATATATTTATGATATATATATATATATATGATATACTATATATATATATATACATATGCTCATATGGTTTGAATAAATACGATTTACGCTTAATTTGGTCTGCCCTTTCACCCTAAGAGGACAGCAATTCTGGGAAGGAATGAAGTTGGGACAAAAATCCGTTGAATGCGTTTGTTCAATCATTCTCCCACGAATGCCAACCCTCGGGATTTTTAATAGACTCGTCTTCGTTTGGACTTTGAAAATATTAAGAAATAATTTTCCCATCGTCGCTTTATCCACGGATATGAGGGAAAGAGAAACTTTTTTTACAGTTTTTCAGGCAATATTTTTATATCGTATGCATGCGTTGATCCTTCAAATTCCCTTCTCTTCCGCAGCCCGCTAGTGCCTTCTTTTCTCCATGCCGGGATGCTGTAATATGATAATTATTCCCGAAACGGGGGAGGAAGCTAGTTACATACTTCAATTAAAAGGTCTCTAAAGTAATAATAATATAATAATTTAAAATAAAGACTTGTTTTCGTGTTGAAAGTGGTGGATAACACAAGATTTTCCCGATCCCCTGAAATGAATCGCTGCCATTGAGGAAGTAGGTAGGGTTTTTATCATAGCAGTACTTAAATCTCTTTAGATTTCCATCGAGCGATGAAAAATATTATTGCTCCCTGCGTATGCTCAGGATCTTACTTCCTTGAAGTGGGGTAGCAACTGCTCGGAAGGGTCCTAGAGCGTTAAATCCTCATCCCCCACCCCCCTCCGTCATCTTCCGATGGGAAGTGGTTTTTGCATGCTCCCCCACCCCCACTCCGCCCCCCTGCAACCCTCTCTCCTCGACTCGATGCACCCCCGCCACTTCGAACCCTCCCTCCCTCTCTCCTCCTCGAGGGCCTGCACGAGAGGGATCTCTTCGACCAAGAGGTAGGCATAAGACCTCTCTCCCCTTCCAACATCCACTCACTCCATTTTTCCTTTTTTTCGTAAACTCCCAACTTCCCCCTCGTGTCCTGCTTTTCAAAGGGATTCACAAATCCGCTTGAGTTGGAGTTGTCGCGCCAGGTGCCTGTGTGTGTGTGTTTGTCTCAAGAAGGGCGTGCGACCATTCGCTCTCGCTCGAACGCGTGGATCACAGGCGATTGTTTTGGTTCAGAGGGGGGGGGGAGCGCCCTTTCGCGGAGCCAGGCAACGTCGCGGCGAGATAACGCTCCCCTTAACGGAATGCATGGAAAGAAATGAAGAACACTTCTCATTGGGCTTTGCGGCTCGTGCTCTGTGGCCTTCTCTATGAAGGGCGATCGTAGAATTTTAATGCCCATGATTTATTGGAAATGAATTTAACTTTATGTTGCATCGTCAGCGTTGTGTGTAATTTATATTAAGTTAAAAAATTCATTGATTTCCCACCGATATTACGTCAGCGGCGGTCGTTGCAAATGGAAACATGTTTCCTTCTCCTACATTCTACTTTTGACGATGGAAAACGCATTCCACGAAAGTAATCGTACACATTGAGTGATGTGAAAAATCGACATGGAGCTAGTGCTGAGGGAATCAAGATGGTGCGGTGGTTAGCGCACTGACTTCCCACTGAGAGGGTTTGGGTTCGTATCCTACATCCGACAGATATTTTTCAGTGGTATCCCGATCCTTACTTGAGGCACTTAGAGTGAGTGAACCGTCCGTCGGGTGGGACGTTTGTGTGTGACCCATTGGCACAGTTCTTTAAGAGTGGGCTAATTCCGACGCCAGGTTTCACATCGCCCTTCCTCCAATCCCATCCATCCCCAATGGCTCAAATGACCTCGGCTGTCGGTCGCCTACCCTAAACGCCACTGCTATCGAAAAATTATTTTGCCTTACTTTCGCAGCACCTTTCACCTTTTCGGTGCTGGTGATTTTCACACAGAGCTTTGTTCTTTTTTTCTCTCGCGATGAAAATGACGAGGCCAAGTATCAACCGCAGTAATTGATTTCGAAAAAACTTCTCATCTTGCAGGAACAACAACTTTAACTGCGAACAATTTCCTGTCGGTGGACATCCAGCTGTCCGGTATGAGCAGTCTCGGCACCCGCCGGCACAAACGTCTCGTGGACAGTTTTTCTGTTATAAACATATTACCGGATGGAATGTTCAATATTTCTAATAGTACTCTTCGTAGGCCTTATCTCACGATAACAGCAGCGGTGCTAATGGTTACTTCAGTGTTATCTGCGACTGGAGCTCTGACCGCACCTTCCTTTTGAAATTTTTTCCTTCAAAATATTTTAGACCAACACATTTATGTTTAATATCCAAAGGAACTTTACCATTGTGGCGAAGTAGAATGTTTATCGTTTACCCAGACATTTTTACTTAAATCATAATAATAATATTTTTTACGAATTATACCGCATGAAAAAAATGCAAAATCCCGCGTGTTGGTCTAATATAACTTCCCTCAGGTTGAATAAATCATTGTCTCCGTAAGAATACCTGGAAAATGCTACGAGAAAAGCCTAAGGCATATCCTTTCACCGATAATGATATTGAAAAGCCTAAATCATGACTAAGAACAATGGAACGTGTTTCATTTTTACTCACGTCAACTGAACTTTTTAATTTGTGCTGATGATTTTTTCTGTTGATGCATTGCATGTCGAGAATTTGACCCTTTATGGGAAACTTTCTCCGTGTCTTGAGACGATAGTCGGGCGAAAGAATCTCCTCGCTCTCCGCCTAAACAGCTGCTCATCACGACTAATCGGCACAAATGACAGCAAATTAGGTCAACGGATTTCAGTTACAACGTTGTATAAAGAGTGTGGGGATAAAATAGTACGATGAATAAATTAGGAGCGACGAGTAGTTCAGTCCAGCTGGTCGGTGTATCATTTGCAAAATGAACCAGAAGAGACGTCCAGATTCAATAAATACGTACATACTCCCTCGCGGAACATGATTCGCGACTAAACATTGAATGTAATATATATATATATATATATATATATATATATATATATATTTATATATATTACTAGCATATTTGGAGAATAATTTCCTAGATCATGAGTGTAAGAGCCAAGGATGAGCGACAGGAAGGGACTTCTGCGTTCCTGCGGTGTCCCTCCCGGCGGAGCTCTTAACCCTCTCCTTCGGAATGAGGATGCGCCCCGCGCGGCGAATTTCTGCACGCTTTGCGGCTAACTGCCCAAACTCAACAAAATCAATTCCCACCCCCTCTCTTCCCTCTCCTCTATAATAGCATTCCCGGGGGAGGGGGAGTCAGCGGAGGAGTGGCCCTCGCCCCTCGCCCCTCCCCCCATCTCCCGTTTATAGGGTGGCTCATTTCCTCAAGAGAAAACACTCTAAATCATTTACGCTGAAAGCAATGAATTCTATAGATCTACTCGCATTTGAGACAAGAGAGAGTAATGTGTAATCATAATAGAGGCCGTGGATTTTTTCCTATTTTCAGTCAGTTGGGGCCTCGGTTGTCAGTACCGCAGTGGTAATTTAATCGAAACGACCCCATTGAGGATCGCCGGATGGATTCGGTGGCCAAGAAACTTACTCCATGTATCAATGTGAGGATATCATCTAGAACAAGAGCACTGGTCAATGTGCTATGATTAATTTTGTGGCCGCCGTGAAGACAACGGGTTCCAAAATGTGCGTTAGTATAATTTGAAGAACTTTGATGTGTTGTGTCGCATTCGCTACCTGTGTGTGACTTCTTCGGGTCGGAGGCCATGTGATACGCACGTCCACGTGATAGTAGAGCTCTTGCTTTTCAATTCTAATTTCCACGTTGCTGGATAGATGCTTACTGCATCTGTGTGTGCATGTGTATGTTGGTTGATGGTATCTGTATTTGCATGTGTGCGGGTTGAAAAGGTTGTCGCATGAATACATACGCCTCTGCGTATGTAGGTTTGCATGAATATGTTGGTTTTGCATGTAGTTTCAGTCTCTTTTACTGGTTGTGACCAAACACCCCCCGCCACGCGCCCCTGCGGGAGCTTGGGGGTATCATGTAGATGTAGAAAGATGAGAGAAAATATCTGTGGGTATCCTTTATGACACCTCACTTCTCTGAGCTAAGAAATTAGATGATCTAGGTTTACTGTGCAACTTGAGGAAAAGCTTCCATTTGCAACTACACTCTACCTATCTGTTTTGATTTTAGGGAACTCACAAGACTTTCATTCATTAATCTTATTCTTAGAAACTCTTTCTTTGCCGTGCACGCCTTTCCTCATTGGAGAATAGTGTGCTTACCTCAAGGTAAATTTGTACGATGCTAAAATACTGTCGATAATAGAAAAACTAATTTTAAAATATTGTTTTGCCCTTCCGAAGATATGTTCATTTTTATACGCGATGGTCATATGATGTAATGTTAAAAAATGAGGAGTTTCTTGCCTGTAACAACGAGCATGCTCGCACGAAGGGTTTTGATTAGGACAGTTTATGACGTATTTCACGATGTTCCTTGCAATCCGACTTCCAACGATCTCGTTTATCATTCTCGGGAGCCGTCACAGAAAAGGGTTTATCCTTTCATCGACCTCTGTTTCTAGTTTTGACGGCGCCAGCTCCTTCTTGTTTGAATACTGAAGTGTACAAATATCGTATTTCCTCCCCTCCGTCATTCTGTCAATGCTCACTCAGCATTGAGAAGCCTCCCTCTCAGCGGACAGATGAGAAATAGGTTGCTGCTAATATAATCACTCTAAAAGAGAGTACTTTCGTGACCAAGGTTGAGTATTCGAGAAATATTACGAAGCATTACATGCTTTGTGCTGTAAACTCTGAACCCATCCCCGTCCACGTTTCTTGAGACAAAGGTTTAACTGGAGGAACCAAGTAATTTTCCTTTGTGACTTTCTGCTACAGGTACTCAAGAGTAACCCACTATTGTATTATAGAGCCAATTTCCATATCCATGGTGTAAAACTACAATAAATTTATGAAATAATTGTGCTACAGTTTTGTAATTTGTGGTATAATATTTAGATAATGAAGAAGCATATCAATATTTCCATTCAAAAATACGCAATCTCGTTATTAGTTACATATTGAGTAATTTCATGAGTGAATTAACTGCCTGAGTTAGTTTGTATTTTGAAAGGGCAAAACGTGTCCAAGGAAAACGGTTAAAATATGAAGAATATTGAATTTATCCCCCAAATGTCTAAATTGATCACGATATAAGATGTTTATATTGATTTTTCTAAATTTATTTTGATTTTAACTCGCATATGAATGACTTTCCTTCCAAAATTAGATTTAAACACCGCTAAAGTTTCATATGCAGCACTTGGTCGCTAGATTACACACGTTGTGAAAATTTAAGCTCGAATCTATTGAATCTCATTCTGCAAACATTATCGATATGATCACGTAACTTACATGGTACGCAATATCCTCTTTAGACTTTGCTATGCATGTAAAACTCTGGCGCTGTGGATGTTTAAGTTTTCACTTTTCACACATCAGTAAAATTCAATTATTTGAAGTTGGAAATAGAAGAGGAACCTTGACTGTTTGAATTTCAGTCTTAGTTTCTAATTTTGGAGACCTGAAACTCGTAACCTGACACGATTAAATTCAATCAAGTTTTGACACTTGACTAGCCTGGTACTTCGGAACCTGGAACCACATATTTCATTTCTGAATATTTATCATTTTTGCATTCTAAACTGCGAATTTTTCAACCACCGAAAAGAATCGGAAAGTCTTGATAAAAACCTAGACCAATTTGTTTTTTTCTTCGATCAAACATTATGACTTATGTCTTCCCACCGCGTAATAGCCGTCATTCCCTTGAGGTCCTTCGGTGTATCTCCGCTGTTGTGGTTTTCGTGCCGAGCCCCTTTCTCTAACTTTCAGCGCGTCCACTCGAGTCCCCTCCTCATCCATGAATAGGGATGAATGTGGGCGGTTGATGTTACATGATGGGAGTTATTGGGACTGCTGAGAGGCATTTCATTTAGCCGGCTAATTCCGACCACAAAATTTGGTTGTCAAGAGTCCGAGTCTGCCTGACTCGTAGCCCTATGCCCTATCGCGCTGCTGGGGTCCTCGTCAAACGCCACGTGATAGTTTAATCCCTTCATTTTCCAGACTGGGACGTCGAATATCTAGTGAGTGATACCATCCATACGATGTAGTACTCAATTCAATCAGAGCTCCGATTGAAAACAACGTTTTCTTTGACGAGATAACTTTTTTCATAAATCATATCAATCGATTTTCTATTTTTATCATTTTTAATCCGGAGGATACGAACTTAATTTTCTCTGAGGAATTTAAGTTTATTTTTCTAAAATATTCCCCACGTCAATCGTATATCAAACTCAACGTGGCATAGGACATGATAGTTTGCCATTTTCCTCAATTACCCACGTTTACAATAGGAAATTGCCAAATTCTTATTTTTGCAGAAGTTATTTTTGAAGCGCACGAATAAAATTTACGAATTAATATCGTAGAAGTAATTATTTAAGCGCTCTAAGGAAGGCATATTAATGACAAAAAATAAATTAAAAACTCTATGGAAATTGAAATGCCATAAAATAGTTGATTACTCAACATTGGATTGAGTGCGTAAGTAAAATAATGGCGAAAACTTAAATTTTGGACTATTACCTGGAGCTAAAGTAAAGACAATGCCACATGAAATCAATATTTAAGTGGTGGAAAACGGTGTAACATCACCTTGCCTAATTTCTAAGATCAGAGTGAATGGCATTCAATTGATTGCTGTTACAGCAAAATATCCTTTTATAAACGAGTGGGATGCAATAAAAGAATTATTTCTCCATGTATGATCATTGTAAGCCCTTCTATGACTCCCAGAAATGCAAGTGGGGCATTGAAGATATGAACTCTCACGCAAAGCGGGACCTGCATCTGGGGATGAGGATGTGACCCTGGAGGTGGGTTAATCCGGGAAGAGTGGCATGGACCAAACCAGCCATCCCTGATTCGCGGAACCCCCAGTGCTCGTGGAATGTAGCGTCTGCGACTTATTGGGAATTCTCCCCGAAGAAAGTGATATTTATAAATACAAGTGCGAAAATTCTTCCCAGATGCACTTAAATACACCCCTCTCCTTATTTTACGTAACTTCGACCTCCAGCTTAATTTAAACTGGGCATATTTTCTGCAAACGAAAAATAAAAATCCATGATAATGAATATTTGGCAACTTTAGTATGATTTGTATAATTTAGTATTAGTTCTCGATTTTTATTATTAAAATATTAAACACTATTTTTAGAGGTTTTAAAATTACATTTCATCCTAATATAATATAGTTACGAGACCTAGAATATTGAATAAAAATTATAATTAACAATTGTAATTTCCACTATAGCATTTTCATTCACGCGACCCGGGTTTCAACACTCTCTTGTCATCTTCTTCTTGCTGCTGTTAGGCTTCATTGCATAGTGGACCTTCCTAGATCTCGTCACCCACTCACCGAAGTTCTTCTCCATCCGTACCTTTCACGGCCCTCTTCAATTCGAACAATCAGCACTCGAAGCGCTGCATTTCCATCTCACCCTCCACCCTCTCTTGTTCCCAACAGCTAAACTAAGATCTCACGTCTGTGGAAATGTGGAGCTTACACGTAACTTCTAATGAACCGCTTCAGTAAGTCTATGCTGCTATTATTTTCCATCAGTAATTCCTCCTTCTCATAGAAAACCTTCCCATAGAAGCCCATTCTCTTTACTCTACTCTTGCATTTAGCTTCGGCCACAATTAGTCAGTCGGCTGCCCAAATGGCAAAGCCATTGGGCCTTGTTTGCTTCGACTGCGGACCTTAGTTTAATTCTTGTTTTGATACTTAAGTAAAAAAAGTCAAATTTCATAATACACCTTGAAATAGTTCGTTATAATTTATTGTAAAATAGTGCCATAGAATAAAGTGGAGTTTTATAAATAAATTTCATTATATAATTTCATACATTAATATTGCAAGTGCATATTGCATAATTTCCGCACGAGTTGGCTCAAATAAATTATTATGCAGTTATACTTAACCAAAAACACTGCTATGCCATAAAAAATTATTTATGTTCTTGAATTTCCAAGAAAGCCTTATGATATAAACAATGACATTGATCCTGTTAGCTCCTTCCTTATCCTCTCGAGTCATTTAGTAATTCACAGTTTAGCAAGATATGACTGCTCTTTAGGGGCGTGGTAGTCTAGGGAGGGTTGGATCAATGAACGTTGGACCCGGGTTCGATTCCGGGGCGCCCCACCCTGCCCCGCACCGCACACCCCTGGGCGCCCTTCACTCCGACTGAGCTGTGTGCTTTTACGGGTGCCAATCTTTCGGGGAAACCGGCGGAGGGAAAGGGACTGGCCATGGAACTTACCCTGATGCGCGAATTCCACACGCCGTAGAGGGCTTAGTACTGGATCAACTCTACCGACACCTATCAAACCTACCCTCGGCTTGTGTGTTGCTAACTGCTCTTCAGTGCATTTCACCCCCCCCCCCCCAGGTCATGTCGACACGGGCAAAATAGAGGGACCACTCCGTCCCTTTCCCTAAAGGGTCCGTTCAATTCTCATGTCTACTCGGTCCGTGAACGGAATTTCTCCTCAAAATACCTCGGCGTATTTTTAGGTAATATATAGGTGGAACGCTTGTAGCCATCCCCATTTACATATGTATGCTTGACTCCTCCTCTGCTGCCTCTCTTCCAGTATCAGGTGTCTTCGATTTCTTTTCCCGGGCTTTTGATAAACCTTTTGCAAGTTTGCCCCCACCCGCGATAACGTTTCCTACTTCGCTGCCAACCCTCCCCTCCCCTTGCCTCCTCTCCTCTCCCTCATTCTCTCCCACCCTCCCTCCATCCCTACCGCCATCTCGCTCGTCGCAAGTGCCCTCATAGCTCGGCTCACTTGTTTCCGCCATCTTGATCTTCTGACGTGCGCGCCCCGGACACTTTACCAGGGGCCCCCTCCGCTCTCCCCCGAGGGCGTGGCGTGCCCCCTCCTGCCCCCCCCCACCCTCCGACGATGTAACATTTGCTAGGGAACACGCGATTCGCGACGCACCCGGGTTCCTCGCTACATTTTAAGTACACAGTTGAAGTTATTTGATATAAATATATATATATATATATATATATATATATATATATATATATATATATAATCATAAACACAGTAATCAACCCGAAGGTCGGTTTAGTAGGTGATGGTAGAATTCACCCAGTACTAAGCCCTATACGGCGTGTGAAATTCACACATCAGGGTAGGGGGGCCAAATATATATGTATATATATGATTTCGTAGAAGTAACACGGATATATATATATATATATATATATATATATATATATAAGGAACTGGATAGGGATGTTGGAAGGGATGAAGGGAGGAAGAAAGTACTCAGAGCTGAAGAGGGACCTGATTTAGAGTAGGATGTTGTGTTTTGCTAGGGGCCACAAATTATTTAATTAGTAATTACGTCCATCCAAAAACCTACCTTAACCGGTAGATTACCTAATAATATATATATATGCACACACACTCAATTAGCCGAAGTGAGTTAAATATCCATTTTAGGAAGTGATACTCAGTAGCGTCAATATGCATTCGTATTTTTTAATGGCAACCTAATACGAGGTTGATCGTATTGCGCAATTATTGAAAAATAATGAACTTCAAACTCGAATATTTTTGTATTTTAATTGTGAGGTATTTTCATGGTAACTCAAATATCGGAAGCACTTCAAACACTCTTACTGGTGATACAATTTGTATTCCAGGATTCTGTTGATTGAAAACGTGCTTATTTATTTGACAATTAAATTTTTTCGGGGATATGAACGTCAAAGCGGTTTCAGCTCTTCAAAATATATCATAAAGGAGTAAATAATATTAATTATAACAACTCATAATACTACCATGGTTTTCTCCAGTACTGTTAAAACAACTCTTTTATTCTCTGTGTACGCGGATAAATTTGGGGGAGTGGTCCTTCGCCAAATCTAAATTCGCGCTTTGTTTCAAACCCTTCAAAGAGATTCCACCAATCATTCGCCGAGCGTGTATCACTGCCGTGAAAATCCCTCTCCACCCCCCCCCCCCCATTTCCCTCCAGTCAGCGACTCCTCCCGCGCCTCCTGGAGAGTCTGACATCATGAGATGCGTCCTCGATCGTTGTCATTCGTCTGCAGGTGAATCGAGTTGGATGTGATTCCTAAAAATGGTAATCTTGCTCTCTCGCCATTCCACTCGTTTCGATCCTCCCGCGCAAGGATGCTGTGAGCGGAAACTCTGTAGCACTTTGCATCGAAGGGTTCTGGAGGTGCAGCACGTTTGGCATGGGAAATGCATGGAATATTTGCAAAATCTTCATTCGCGCAGTCAAACCACAAGAAATTCCTATGTATTTCAGCATGGAAGCCTGTGATTAACGTCGTCATAGACAACGAAATGGCGATAAAGACATATTGTCAATTGCTGCCGCTCGTTTTTGGGCTTTCTTCGTCCATTTAGACCTGCCAGAATAGTTTTACGTCATACGTTTCTGTGTATGATCAATTTCTCCGGGAAACCTTTAAATGTTTTAACAATGACAAATGTATTTGCTAATTACAGTGTTGAAAGGAATTGCATTGACATACATTTCCTCAAACGAGAGAAATGAAAATGGCGAACGTCTTTTAAAAACATTGGTTGTGTTTAGCAGAAATATGTAATGTCGAACTCATCAAATCTGGGGAACCTGGTTAAGTACGCGGAGATATAATTAGGGAGAACATATAAAAGTATATACCTTCTGTTTGCAGAAACGCCGGTTATAATAGAGCACTAATATTAAACGAGAAAAATTATGAAAAATTGCTTGGAGAAGAAATTGTATTAAGATTTCAATTCCGTTAATTGAGCCCCTTTAGAACGCCTTTTCATATTTTTCTTCCACACTTCAGTTTTCGAGCATCAAGTTTTGCGTCTTAATAATTCATCCAAAATAAACATATCGTTAAAAATGTGTAAATAGTCGCAATTTCCCGTTTCTCGTTTGAATTTTACGAGTAATTGAATTCAAGGTGTTCACAGATAACTGAGGCTGAATTATTATCTCGCCCATCATTGCTTGAAGATTTTTCCCATTAAATATATCTGTCCCAAAAACGATATAATATTATCTTACTCAGAAGGAGCTATCCACAAAGAAAAATAAAGAGCAGTGATTTTTTACTATTGTCAACAAGAAACTTGGACACAGCGTTCGTTTCGTTTAGTTTACTGGGAGCCAAACCGTCGTTCTCCGTTGGAATATTTCAAATGCCCATTCCGAACGACCGGGATAATGCGAGACATTTAACTTTGAATATTTCAGCTCGAGTTATGATAATTAGAACCGCCGCAAGGTCTGTGTGAAGCCGTGCAGTGCGATGTTTTTTTGCAATACATAGATGTGGCACTACATATATATAGGATTGATGACACTGATTTTGATGGCTGGTGGCATAATCAGTTTTTATTACGGACACTTTGCCCATGACTTTATCAAATGATCTATTTCAGAAAATTATAATTATTTTGTCTATAAGTTATCCATGAAACAATGTATTAGTGTGAAAACTGTCAGTTTAATATCATAAATTTCGTGGAATGCTATAAAAATGTTTGGTGTGGCTACAGGGTTTTTCTTGTATTTATAGATTTTTAGTGGCATGGAAATTGGTGGCATTAGGAATTTCATCCAAGCGGTTTTGTCGGCTATAGTTCCAGCGGAACACGCCACACCATGTCGCGGTTGAGAACATACAAAATTAGGGCTCTAGGCTTAAATCGTTTTTGTTTTGCGACGCTGGCCGGCATGATGTCAAACCAGAAATTCCTTATAGTTTTTTTTCCGGCGATTTTTCAGATATCGGTCGAGCTTCACTCCAATTATATCTTGAAATGGTGACCTATAGACATAGTGAAAATATGTCGTGTTATTTTTATTTCCAAAATTTAACCATAGACTTCACATTACAGTTATCGAGTTGTTTATCACCAATATTGCCACCGTGTAGCCAGTTACTAATTGACACGAGTTACTCCTTGATCATTTTCGCAAACGGGTAGCAAAAGAGTGGGAGTTCAAAAGGCGTGGGTCCATTTGGCAGTTTATCTGAATAGAATTTTCTGTTCTTAGAAAACCGCTGCAAAAGATGGCGTCCAATTATAAATAGAATGCAGTGATGAAACCTTGCCTAATCAACTGATTAAGCAGGTTTACAAGAATTTTCGAAGGCATTGGTAAGAAATATGTACTTATCTAACATTATTTAAACTAAGAATTATTAACCTGAGTGAGCAAAGGTCGTCTTTTTTTAAAATTTAATTTCCATATTTATTGTAACAATTAAATTAAACTTAAATAAATAAGCCAAGCTTCTGTTATGCATGTGAAGATAAACCAGCATATTCTGTTTTACTAGTTGTGTTGCTACGAAGGGAGCTCTGTCAATACAGCTCATCGCCAGGAATTTGAAGCATCTTATTTTGGACGATAGTTTCGCATATATATGTTGGAAGAGTTATCCTTATTTCTGGGTACAGAAATTTATCTCTCAAAATAAATAACAAATAATTTGTTGTTTGAGGCGTGACTTTATGGAATCGATTCATTTCTTGATGGAAAAATATAACTTTGTCATTACACAGTATTTTATTTAGACGCAGCCCGGGTTTCATGTTCAGCGTCGTCGTCCGATCCAGTGGGTTCTTCCCTCGGATTTTCACTCTCCAAAATATTTTTCCAGCCCTCACTGTTCACACTTCCATTTTACGAAGACTTATACAATTTAAATGTCATCTTTAAATATATCAAATGATTTTTCCTGTTTTTTTAACTTGGCGTATTGTACTACCAGCCCCAAATTTTGTTATTTGTATTTTCCTAGCCTCTTTCCTTATAAATACAAACGTCTTTGACTCTAGTCATGAATATTACGTTCAACATTGAATTATTGTTCCTAGTGTTACCATTACAATTATTAGTACAATTATATGCAAGCTGATGCCCAGCCAATTCCTGCCGCATATCCTTGTAAAAGAAGAGGCAGGTTTGTTTCAAGGCATCATCATATTTTTAAACTGCCATCCTCGACCAGAAGCTCGGAGATGTTCCTTTAGCATTCAGGGCACGCTAGAAGACATACTGCGGTAGTAGGAGACATCGCCGCCCACTCAGCGGGTCAATTGACAAATAAGGGTAAGGATATCGGACAGCTGCCAAAGACAGCCACATCACATTCCATCCAACGTGTCCCTTCCCTCCTCCCACCCACCCCCAACCCCTCCCACAACTGTAATCGCAGATTGGAGGCCTATGCTCGAAGCTTCATCTACTATTCTCTCGAACTGCTAACATCTGTAGCCCAAGATGTCATGTTTACAGCATAGGTATTGGACATTTTAACACGCGACTTCATTTCGGATTGAACAGAAAAAATGCGGCGTTTCACCGGTTATACCTATTCGAATGCTCGCTCGGCGGTCACCTTTTCTGACCTCATTGATTTTGAAGCATTGCAAGGAGTAGCACTCGCTCTCGGTGGGCGAGCGATTAACGTACGGCGGGCGATCCAAATCTCCTGGAAATAAGAAGAAGGGAGAAGGGGAAGACAAGAGAAGGAGGAGAAAACAGAACGAGAGGAATGGAGAAGGAGAAGAGAGAAGGGGAGGAGGGAGAAAGAAGGGGAAGAAGAAGGTAGAAGGAGAATGGCGTTTGCAATGCGTGGCCTCTCCGCCGGGTCGTCCGCCCGACCCGCCCTCAAATTCGACCGTATCCGGTCCATGATCACCGCGATGAGAATAACGCGAGTTCTCTCGCCAATGTCCAAGAACCCGTTTTTTTCACTTTCAATTAGTGAAGATTTCATTATCGCGCCTACAGTTCGACCTGCGTGAGGGAAGTCCCGGTTGCAGGGGGGGAACCGCCCCGCCGCCCCCCCCAATCCAGCAACCTCCAGAAGGGCCCCCCTCTGCCGTTGTTGCCGCCTCCCTTCCCTCCACTCCCTCCCCTCCCGTGGCCCCTCGCTTCTGCTGCATTCGCTCCCTCTCTCCCCCTCTCTCCTCATCCCTCCCTCTCCCTCTCTCCTCATCCCTCCCTCTCCCTCTCTCTCTCCACTGCAAAGCACTCGAATAAAATAAACGAGAATGGAAGAGAGGGTGGCAGCAGCAGCAGAGGAAGAAGGAGCGAAGAGTATCAACTCTGTTTGGACTTCCAGAGCAAGCTGACGTAATGGAATGTCAAGGACAAGTCTCACTGACGCCCCCCCCCTCTCTCTCTCTCTCTCTCACGCTCTCCGTGGGTTGTTTCTGCGACAGGGGCCTCTCTCCAGGGCCCTTTCCCACCATCCCCTCTGACCCTATCCGTCCACTTAACCTTCTCGCCACACCCCCCCCTTTCAGAGGCTCCCCTGCGAGGACAATCCGCCCCCGGGAGCCAGCGCGTCGTGGCCCCCCTTCTACCCCGCGCCGCGATGGGCCCCGACAACCCACCGTGGATACCCACGGCCCAACTCAAGGGACGACGACGTCGTCTAACATGCCGCGGACTATTCCGCCGCCTTTACGTAGACGAGAAATCATTTGTTGGTCATCTCTCCAGCTTCCCAAGGCGCGGGGGCGCTGGTGTTTTTATTTAAGGGGATCGAGATGGTGCGGGGGCTAACGTACTGGCTTCCCACCCTGAGGGCCCGGGTTCAAATCCCGGCGGTGTCGAATATTTTTCAGAGGTATCTCGATCCCTACTTGAGGTGCTTTGTGGAGGGCCCTTTGAGTGAGTACACCGTCCGTCGGATGGGACGTTTAACTGCGGACCCCTTGGCGCCTTTCGTAAAGAGTAGGCTAATGCCGACGCCGGGTTTCTCTCCACCCTTCATCCTTTCCTGTCCATCCCCTATGGCGCAAATGACCTCGGCTGTCGGTCGCCTCCCCTCAATACTACTGCTACTGTTTTAAATCAAGTTGCTAGGCTCCCATTCTTGCGTTCAGATTTTTACTCTTTCATTTTACATTTCTTTTACATTTCTTAAGATGGACAGTAGCTAACATTTTTAAGAATTTCCCCTAGCAGCCTTATGACCCCCATCCGTCCATATTCCGAGCACATATTACCTCTGCAGTCATTTGTTTCAACAAACGGGTTACCCATTAAAGTTTATTACATGTCAATCTCTCATTTCTCCAGAGGATTTTCCAATCGATGCAGAATGAGCACTACGGTTTCTTGCAGAAAGATTGCGATCAAAATTTACTGAAATTTGCTTCACTAGTAATCCAAGTGGTCCATGTGAAAATGTGGGAGACTAAGTGTAATGCAGCGACCCAAGATCACAAGTTCCGCTCAATGTAAATCAATTGGGATTTTTGGAAAGTTTGATCCCATCATCCGTATCGTCGCTCTACAAGCAATGACGTTTATTTTCTCTAGATTAATCGAATTAATTTACTCGATCAAACGAATAATACGCTACACGGCTTTTCATCCTCTCAAAATTGCATACTTTCACGTTTTCCTTGCCTCGGTCATGAACTCCAAACCTCGTTATGCTTCCTTTGGTGTTCCTTCCTGTATGTATTTCATTTTACCATTATCGAGTACAGTCTTGTCTTTCTCTGAATATTATGATGATATGCAATAATCTTCACCCAATTTCAAAATATTCTCACGCTGGTTACGTACCCCAACCATTTCATCACATTTCAAATTTCTTTTGGAGCACAAAACTTTTTCGGCAGACTTACTTCCATTTGCTTTTACCTCTCGAATATACTCCTCATTTTAAAAGAGCATAAACTAGTATTTATTCGAGTTTTATGTGACAGTAATTTCTTTTTTGGACTAGGTTGGCGGAGGTTGTGTCGCAGAATTTAGTCAATTTATATAATTGATTGCGCGCAATATGGCGCGCGAGGCCATATTGCGCGTATTCCCAACCCCTGTGGATTTTCAACCGAAGGAATTCCGAAGCACACCACTCAAACTACTTCTTCTTTCTAAGATTTGTACTATATCTCGGTTGTCATTCCTCTTCATTGCTACAATGTACATGTACCACAATTGAATGGCAATATTTATCTTTATTCATTTATAACTACTGAGTACTTAGCCATGTACGTAGGACTAATTTGAAGGTAAAAAACAGGTTCATATTAGATCATGTTTTAAAGAAATGTGTGCTCGAATCTTCTAGAAATTCCAAAGAGTCCGGAATGCTCTGTCACCCCCTGCTATCGACGCCCGGCAGGATGGATCTCTCGTCCTTCCTGCCCCGGCCGAGTTATCTTCTCTGGGATTGGACCAGTGGGATTTTAGCCACCCTGATGACAATGGGTCGTCCAGTATGCATGTGGACGCTGCAGCTAAATCAAGGGAGCAACCCGAATAGAGTATGTCCATTTAATTGCTGGCCCACACAAAGGAACAGCGAGACCCTCTCCTTTGGTTACCAAGGTGGGGTCTCACCCAACCGTTTGTGGAAATGCGTATGGGGTAGGGATTCGCCATGCTGACAGACAATCTTTTTGATCAGGATAACCCGAGATTTGCCCACCCGAGAAGAAATCATTATTCGCCTACTTTCGGGCTCTTTAGCGAGAACATATCGAGAATTAGGCATGCAAATGTTATTTCAAATGGTTAAATTCAGTTGGCGATTGGTAATCAAGAGTTTTGCGTGGCAGTTACCGGTTATTCCTTGTTTTTTGTGTTTTAGTCATTATAGCATCAGTGCTCCATAGTATTTTACGGCAGTGCCCAAAAACGGCCGCTTTGCTTGTTCGATCCAAACTCGGCCTCTCTTGCATATACACACGATCAACATGGCGTCAAGCTCAGTTTTGAGTAAGGTGACGACATATTTTCACGCAGATATTAACGTTTTCTTCGGATCAAGATTTCACTGCATCAAGTGGGATGCTTTGACCAAATATTTTTTTCAAATATTGTTTGTTTTATTATAATATCTTATTTAACGACACATGAGCTACAAAAATAGACAAATAATTTTTATCAAAGCATTTTAATCTAAGATACGCAATATCTGCTTGAAATTTCATCAAGCTATTTTTTTCGTAAATGTTAATATTAAATGGTTGAAGGACATGTTTTGAAATAAATCGAGTAGAAATCATTTATATATTATTTTGCAAACCTCCTCTCTGCAGAAACTCTCTTAATCTCCCTCCTGATTTCTCAATCACTTTTAGCACCTTCCTTTAATTTGAACAAATATTTTGCAGTCGATATTTCTCTATTTTTACTGAATATTTCCTCTATGACATGAGTACAATAAATCGATTACATATTAAATTGCAACCAATCCTTTCATCCAATTTATCAACCCTTGCCCCTTTACTCTATATCAGAATTGGATTCACTTCTAGGGACCTCGAAGCTGGTCACCTACGCCGTCTGCTACCGAACAACTGCAGGAATATAATGAGACGTAGCACTAATGATCAGCATGCGAGCTATGAACGAGTATAAGTAGTCTTTCTTGATGACACCTTAGGATCAATATTTTCACGGTTGAAGATAATTAAATCTTAGATGAAAATCCCAGATCTTTCCTGTAAATTGTAGAGGAATATATTTCAAACCCCCTATATTGAAGAATGACTGAATTATGGTGATTATGAAAAAGCCGGAAGTAAATTTATTAATCATCTTCATCGTTTGAATTAAATTTCAATACCACAGCATCGGAAGCTAGAAAATAAAATGAAGTCGAGTTTCGTTCAGGTGGAGAAATGTTCGCCGAATTTAAGATGGCATTGCAGCAAATCTTTTTCTAGTTGGGAAAATGGGCTCGTGTCGAAGGAAAGCTTTCGCTCCTCGCCAAGGTAGCGGAAAACCGAAATGGTGGTGTGGCCGGACGTCAAATCCTCCCTCCCTCCCCCCCCCCACACTCTCCCCTACTTCTCGCCTCGCTCTATTGATCTGGCCACGGTGTTTTATTTCACGGGAGCAAGCCTTAATCGGGTTGCGGTCAAGGATTTTGAGCTGATTTGAAATTGAATAGTAATAAGTGATTCCTTTATCGCCTCTCTATCGAAAACTTTTCGGCTCGTTCTTTTACTCCATTCCTTTTTTTTAATTCGCTCGACTCATGCAAAAATGTCGCCTTGCACAGCGCTCTTGAATACTGCACCGAGGCACGGATGTTTCGTAGTCTCAAATTTCCTTACGCCATATTTTGCATAACGCTCATTAAATGCTTAAACCTTTGTCGCTGGTTCCTCACATGGAAGGGACATTGAAGGGCATGAGGTCTCCGACGTAGTGTTCCCGCTGCCTCGATTCGGAATGTTGTTTACGGAAATAAATTATGCGAACCCGCTCCTTGGCTTCTGGTAAATTTTTGGCTATCCGCAGCACGAATTCTATGCCATCAATCAGTGCACAAATATTTCTACGGATGATCAAGACGATAAAAACCTCACACTCTATCGACACTTTTCTGGATCGAATTTGGGCAACAACTACGATAATTCGACCATAATTACTTTTTTAAATCATGTGATTACCGTCAATTGGATGGAGTTGATTATAATTGCGTAGAGGGAGGAATGAAACTCTTGTCACCGTGGGGAGATTTCTGTATTGTGTGTAAATTATACGGAACCTGTGCGTTTTGCAAATTGCACTGTATTCAAGCTGAGCCCTCTTTCAAAGTACTCAAATCACTCTCATTCACATTCTTCTCCTCATACCCGAGGTGGAAAATACCTTCCGAGGAATTCAATAGATTCTCACATTTTCTCATACTTCTTTTTTTTTGTTAAACAATTGTTGGAAGAGATGAAATCTGCGCTCAGTTAGCTCGTCTAAAAATCTAGCATTATTCGCGAATACTTATTTTTTATTTCTGTATTTCAACATTACCCTTATTTCGGCCATTATTCTTGCCATCTTAACACCTTTTTCTTAATATTTTCCTTCATTATATCGTGTATAGCTAATTCCTCTCTTTCCTTTATTCTATCGCCTGGAGCTAATTTCTCTAATCTGTGTTGCCTTCCTTGAAATATTCCGCATTTGACATGGAGAGGCTTTTTTTAACAGCTTAATTCCCGTGGCATTGTTTTACATGACGTTTATTAATTTAGAAGTAGGTAAGTGACCCTTGGCCAGCAGTCACCTTTGCATCTGGAACCCTTTTAATGAGCAGCTTAGAGTGGATTACCCATCAGGGTAATATGCTGGATCTGTTGAGTAATTGTAATGATTTTCTATTTTCATCGATCAGTGTATAAACCGACCGTGTGGGTCGCGGTAGTCCAGTGGGTAGAGCGTTGGACTGCTGACCGGAGGGGTCCCGGGTTCGATTCCCGGGCAAGGCACTCTGGGCACCTGAAGCTCCATCCAAGCTAAAGTGATTTTTCGGGTACAAGGTCTTCCTGGGAAACCATAACCGTCACAGGGAAAGGAACTGGCCCCCCTACCCTGATGTGTGGATTTTCACGCGCCGTATAGGGCTCAATACTGGGTGAACTCTGCCATCACCTAACAAACCGACCTTCGGGTTGATTACTTTGTTTATGGTGTTTTTTATGGTGTACAAACCGAAGTATTCAGATAATTCTAGATAACTTCAAAGCATTTGCTCAAAAAATCATTGTTCTAAATCCAAAATTTTGATTTGATCATTGATTTATCCATTTTTAATCACAAATGGTACCATTAGCTTATGTAATAGGGATTAGTAATATCGCTGATGAGATAACTTAGCATATTTTTAAATTGTTCCAAAATCTCTATTTCCAAATATTGAATTGATTGATCAGTTTAGAAATCCAATCTCTACAAAACAATTACGGTCGTGGAAATCGCACGGCCGTAACGAGGAAAAGTATTTGTGCTTCTTCGAGAAAAGTGTTCGTGGTGAATGTATCGCTAGTTAAAAACAGCACCGCGTCGCGACCTCGTTTTTATCCAATACGTTCCGATTCCGCTCTGCTCCATTCCATAGCATTTCCATTTTGTTTCCTCTCGTATTGGAACACAAGCAGCACTTGCTTCCGAGCTATTTCCTCATTAAGCGCTCCTTAAACCCTTGTCCGCCCCTCAAGTTAATTGGATCCGATCGCCTTCGTCGATAGCTGCAGCCGCCATTCTTCCGTTGGGGGGAGGAGAAAACGGCTAATTGGCTGAAACTCTTCAAAAGGCTCTCCAAAAGTGATAACGCGTATCGAAATCAACCGAGAATAATCTCTGGGCTCAAACATTTGGAAATTCTCCAAGGCACCGTCGAGAATCCACGTGGCAGATTCGGAAGACCTTCTGTGTGGCAGATTTGGAAGAAGCACGACCTCTGGAGGGTTAGGACTTCGCACTCACGTCTCATCTCAGCGGTAATTACGCGAGGTTTTATTGCGGGGAAGATACTTCGTTTTGTCATCCCTGAACCTAAAAATAAACCACTAATTAGCGATCACAGCCCAAAAACGTCTCCTCGTGACCTAATTAGCTATGAGCCATTCCACGCTTTCGCCAACCGGAGAAGGATTATCAAGGGTTTATTTTTTTAATTGCTCCAAGCATATGAATTCCTTTGATAGAACACAATGCTTCATAAAAATGATATAACATATTTTGAACGTTCATTTCTAGTAAAAAATCTGATCTGGGAATGCTTGGAGCATTGGAAAATATACGTACAATAGGTATTATATTAGTTATATGAGTAGCAGAATATTTTGAAGATACGGAGATTACGTAAATTTCTCGAAGAAATATTTCGACTTGACGATGGAAAACCTCGCTTGTCCTCTATTGATCGCACAACAAGTTTCAGAGGAGACAGAGGGAGAGAGGGGAGGGGGTAAAATCAATAAAAGAATCCACGTTTATTCCACGAAACGCACCACTGAGAGCAGTGTATCCCTATTGCTATTGCGGAGGTGATAATCTAGCGTGTCTTTGTGTTTAGCATTCAGTAATTAATTAAACTATTTGCATATGTATCAAATTTTATCACATTTGAATATGATTTAATATTCTCTTCATATGATTTTTCCCAAAGAAGAAAACCATGAGAATGCGATCGGTTTAGACGTGTACGTTTTTTTAGCTAAGTAATCAAATTCACCGCAGCATAGGTAATTGAAATGCATTGCCGTAGTAATAAAAAAGTAATTATTTCATGATTAGGAACAATAGTTTTCATTTGAAAGAATCAATTCCTAAATCTGAGTAGAATTAACATCTAACTCCATTGACCTTTAGCGACTTAAACAATCATTATCATTAATACGTACATTGTGAGTGCTGTTACTTTATTAGGCTTTACCTCCTGATTTTTTAAATGTATTCATTGAATATTTAAAGCAATCGCAAACTGTTTTAGATAACGTGCTTTGATTCGATACTTAATTGGAGTTTTACAATTTGCATGTGTTTACCTGAAATATTAAATAGGCGTCGCTATACAAATTTCCCTCATTTTTTTCATTTGTCTTGTGCATTTCGATGTAGTAAAATCGTGAAATTTGTAGCATTTTCATATTATTTAGAAAAAAATTTACATATGTCTCCCATTTATAAAGAATTCAAATGCTCATGGGTAAAATCTTTTCTCGGAATGTACCAAATTGAGTGTTACACTTTTTGTCAAGCAAAAAGTAAAAGAGTGGGATTTTCACACTCATGGAATCAAATTATTTCCCTCTCGATTAAAACCTCGAACTTTGGTTTGGTTTTTTCCAGAGTTCAAATTTGAATTTATTGTGATTACTTACTTATTAAACCATACACACACACACACACACACACATATATATATATATATATATATATATATATATATATATATATATATATATATACATATACATATATATCCTTTATTATAATTTCGTTCATTCAAAAGTATTCTAACTTATTTGCATGCATTAAGAAATTAAGCGCACGGTGTGCTACCTGGAAATTATAATCCCCGATATAATTCTAAGCCATTATATGAACATTTGCAATTTGGAAAAGTTTCTCCGTCCAGTTTTTGAGGTAATGCTGCACAATAACAGTACACATACGATACACATAAGATCGCTTAAAACGATATTATTTCGGTGGTCTCTGGTGGAAATATAGCTGCAGGTTACCCCGTTCAAATTCCTCAGGACTACTTTCTAGTGCTTCAATTTCGCGGGTATATTCGTGGCTCCACATAATCCGTTTTCTTCAAAAATTTGCTCATTCAAACTAAAATAACCGCATCGTTTAATTACTGGTGCAGTAAACACTTTCTTGTGGCCTGCCATTTATCTCTCTCTCTCTGATCGATAGAGAATGCCAGGTATCATTGCGCCCCTAAAGATCCTCCCTAGTCATTCATCCCACAAATCTCGTCCACTTATTCCTGTGACAGACGTCCTCTTCGAGGTCACGTAGTATCCCGGAACAGTCGTCTTGGCTTGCAGTGGCAGAGGGCGTTGGGTGGGACGCTGCGTCCGATGGATGGTGTGAAAAGGAAAGGGGGGAGAACGGGCGGGGAGGGGGGGGGAGAGGGTGACATCATGTCGCCTCTAGTTCCGCACGGAATTTAGAGCTATGATTCTTGATTGAAAAATCATTCCAAATTGAAATAAATATTTGGTGACATTTTAGGCAAAAAACGAGAACTTTTAAAATGAAAATAACTGAATTGATAATCCTTGGGAAACCTGTAACTTCGTGCATTCCTGATAATAAAACTTGGAACACACATGTTCAGCCGGTTGGATAAATTATTGTCGGAAGGAGATATTTAGGAACGCTAATATAAATCCATGCTGATTACATACATTAATTAGAATGATTTTTAAGCACAACATACTGCATAATTGGATGCATTGTTACCATGGTTAATTTGGCGATTAGAGTATGAGCGATGCCTGGAAAAGACTTTGTCACACATATTTTGCTATTTCTATTTTCCAAGTTTTAAAACGTATTTCTGATTTTATTTCAAATTGAAATTTCATTAAATCGAATGCAGTTGAAGTACACTTCCAGGCAAAATAATAAAACCGAGCAAAAGGAAATATTTACATCACACTTTTCCACTTTCTTTCTCTCTCGCAATGGATTGTGAACATGGCTAATGTGACTTTTCGCGGCCATTTTTTTCCAAATTCCTCTGAAAAAGGGATTAACGATAAGTAAATTGGGAAATCAATGGGCAGAAACTGAACATATTAGGTGTTGATGAAATATTTTCAGGATTTTGCGTCAATCCACGTCTAAACGTAAAGAGACAACAGTAAGGTGTATGGAATTTCGTGTATGGAATGATTCGACTATTTTGCACTCCATAACCACTAATTCACGCGATAAAAGTGATCAGAAGAGCCAGCCTTCCCTCGGCGAGAAGGGGTTCTAGATTGGTGTGCCGAGGGGGTGGCGGCGCGCCGTCCATACGATCGAGGGTGGGCTCTCCATAATTGTGCACTCAATAGAAGCGAAAGAGGCAGCAGAACGCCTGTCGCCCTCTGAAAATAATGCAGGACCAAGAAAGTAAAGAGAGGATTTCGCCCGAAGATGGCTCAACAGGGGGGAGACGGGGTGGGGAGGGAGCGATTGTCGCCCGGAAGGGTCAAATGAGAAACGAGGTCGACACTGGTGTTCCCTCGCGGGGGGAGGGGGGGGGGCGTGTGGGCGAGGCAAGATGGCGTCGGCCGCGGCTCTATTTTCGAGGTGAGCGTCGCTCAAGCAGGGGGTAAGAGGCAAAAGATGTGAAATGAGGGCGGAGGGGGAGGGTGGTATTACAAATCAGGGAACATGTAGAGGACAATGCGACCTTCGTACTTGGAAGGTGAGTGCCGTGGCCCATCGTCCCTCTCTCTCCATATTCATTCGATTTTTAGCGATTTCACACTGGGCCGAAAACCTGCGCGCAAGAAAGCGATTCCCAACGCTCTGATTAATGCCTTCACCAAGAGTTTGCCATTCACGGAGGACTAATCGAAGTTCTCGTGAGTGGCGACAATGCGTTGCGCGAGGAGTGGCCGTTTTGGGGGAAGGGGAGGGAGGTGGGAACTGCCCTCTTCGGCGGCGAGCACGCACGTCCATCCGGCCCACAATTGGTGTGGGTGGTGGTAGCGGGAGGAGATGAAGAGAAAGAAAGGAAGGAACGAAGCAAGAGAGTAAAAAAGGAGGACTCACGCGGCGGCGGCCAAGTGCTTGGTGCGCAGTAGCCGGGGGTCGAGGAAGGCCAGGGCCACCAGGAGACACGCCAGCATCCTCGCCGCCCCCAGGCCGCCCCCGCCGGCCCCCCTTCCGCCGCCGCTCCCTCCGGGCCCCTCGCCCCCTCCGGCCTCCCCCCGCGTCCCCTCCGACGCCTCCATCTGCCCCACCATCGCCGCCGCGAGCACCACCTCAGCCCCGCACCGAGTACCGAGCGAGCACCCTTGGCCCCCGGCGGCCCCACCCCGACCCCTCACCGGGCATTCATCATCATCTGCCCGGGGCCCGACTGCCGCAGGCCGGCTGCCCCCCGCCGGGGCGGCACATGGGGGACCCAGGAGGGGTGCGGCCCCCCCGCGAACCCCCTCGCGACACCCGGGGGCGCGCCCGGAGACAGCCGTCACTCGACACCGCCCCCGCCTCGGCCTCCGCTCCGCCCCGCGGCGCTCGACGGCCCGTGGCCCGCGGAGGGGCCCTCACCACGCCGGGCCCTCCCAAGAGGAGGTTGGCGGGCCCGCACCGCCGTTGCTCGCTGCTGCCCTCCGCCGGCCCTGCCCCCTTCGCCGCCGCATCGATGAGCCGCCCCCGAGCGCCGCCGGTCGCGCCCCCCGAGGGTCCACCGCCGGTGCCGAGGGTGGTGGAGGCAGCGGCAGTGGTGCTGGTGCTCGGCGGTGGTGCCCCGACTCGCCCGGGGTGTTTCCCGTTCGCCGTCTCAGGTGCGGCCCACGTGCGACTAGACCGCGGCCCGCGGCCGGCGCTCTCCCTCACCTTCCATGCCTCCGACGGCGCCCCACCCGTGCAGCAAACACACGCACCAGGCAGTCGTCGAGACACCTGCGCCGGCCGCACCACAGCCGCCTGCCTGCCTGCCTCTCTTCCACTCACTCTGCACCCGACGACGACGACGCGCGAATCTCCTCCCCCATCCCACCCCCACGACCTCTCGGGGGCCAAAAGGGGTCCTCCCCCCCGCCACACACTGCGCACGCTCCGTCCCCGGGATTTCCTCGCCCCACCCCCCACATACGAGGGCGGGCGCGCGCGCGCGCTTCTTCCCTCTCGCCCCGGGCAACGCATCCCCCCCTCTCCGGGGCGCCCTCCGCGGCACACAGCAGCAGCAGCAGCTGGTTCTCCTGCTCCCCCCCCCCACTTTCGCCATGTCTATTGATCCACTCACTACCACCACAACCCCCCTCCCACCCCCTTTGCCCCCCTCCCACCCCCCCGCTCCCTTCCCGGGGATTCCAGGCCGTCGATTTGGACTTTGGACCGTGCAGGACCCACCACCAGCACCGCGGGAAGGGGAGGGGAATCATGCCCGGGACGCCCTGCACCCCCCCCCCCTCCCGCCCCTGCCCCCCCTTACCGCCCCCCCCTCTCTCTCTTTCTCTCACGCGCGCACACACACCCCAATCGTCCCCCAAGAGAGCGCTCTCTCGGTACCACCACCACCGCCACCCGGCCGCTGCGAGAACAGCCCCACCCACACACACACACACACGTCGCAGAAGCAGAGCAGCAGCAGCAACGAGGCCCGGCACCCCCCCCCCCCCTTGCCTGCTGACCCCGAAATCCCTCCCCTCTCCCGCCTCGCTCTCCCTTTCCTTCGAGGCGCCCCCCTCGCTCTGGGGGCGGGGGACGAGAAGGAGGGCAATGGGGAGGGAAGGGGGGTAGGGAAGCTGTGCGGGCGGGGGTGCTCCTCCGGAATATGGGCGAGTGGGGCGGGGGTTTAAGCTTTAAGGGAATCGGGTCGCTCCCTCTCTCCCGCTCCTCTTCCTTTTTTCTCTCCCGGGGAAGCGTATCCCGCTGCGAGGGAGGGAGGGAGGCCAAGTGTTGATGTTGCGGACTAAATCATGCATGCGGGGGCCGAGGTGGCGTGCGTGCGAGCCTTTAAGGGGGTCCGGCGGCGGTGGGTTTCGCCTCCGCCCCCGACTGGGTCAAGTGGTGGCGCCCCTACCCCCGCCCTCCGGTATGCGACGACGCCGGGAGGTGCGATGCCTTCCTCCTCCGGGGTCATGGGCGCGTCTGCACATGCTTTCCTCCCTCGTCCCTCGGACACTGCCCATTCTCATCCTCCGCTACGGCGAACTCTTTGAGAAATGCCATTCGAGACGTCTTTCGTCTGACGTGCGGTAGAGTACGAACGTGTGCTCTTTTATCTGATTGGGAAACCGCAAAGGAAATTATGAGAGCCGAGTGATTCGTCGCTTTTCTCGCGTCTTCACATTTAAAATACTCTCTCACTTCATATCAACGAGATTTTTTATTCTATTCTGATTACTTTATACGATATATTTTGCCATTTTCTCATTTTTCCGTTCTATTTCTCACCACATACGACCACCGTCACTATTTCAATGTTCCTCACTATTTTTGTTAATTTATTACAATTTTCCATAGCAAATGGGTTTAACACAAGGGCAGGCTTACTGCAGAAACGGAGCGGCGTGATAGTTTTCTATTTTATGCTGCAGTCATTTCTCTGTCTCCATCATTGCTTCCTCATTCTGCAGTTGTTTTCGATAGGATTTGAGAAAATGAAATCGCGATTTCGATGAGAGATGCCATTTCAATGAACTATTGCTTTTTTTAATGTGCTGAGCCGCATTTTTCTCTCCGAAAACTTTGGAATGCCAGTCGGAAGACATTGCTCCGCGTAGTGCTGCATTGAACTCCCGCGCGCACGCACACGCACGCACTCGACCATCGTGCTGCGTATGTGCGGGTGCGTTGCATCTCGGCGAGAATCTTCTTTCGTCTTGGAACGACTGCCTCCGCCCCTCTCTTTGTGGTTGGTGCTCGCGGTGGGAAAGAGATGCACACATTCGATGGACACCACCTCTCACAGCCCTTTCGCCGCAGCGGGAAAAGTCATTGGATTCGCTCGCCCGTTTTTGTCCATCCAGCTGGGACCCCCCAGGGCCTGCCACCCCTGATGGACCTACACACACACACACATACCCACACACGCACGAGTTGAGGCTACTGGTCGCTTCAAGGATTTTTTTCTCCAGTGGATCGATTCCGAGATTCAAAGTCAAAATCAACCAAAGGTTGGATGTCATGCCCCATTTATATATATTTGCTCATAAACCTTCCTTCGTTAATATTATCTTGGAATGACAGCATATTTCACACATACCTACTTAATTATAAATGCTCGAGGCTATCCAAAAGTAAGCCCGATCCAATTACCTTACCACAAGGTATATCCTTTCCAATTCAAAATTTAAATTAACATAGCTATCTATTTAATTATATTTATTGGCCATGTTTGAAATTCCTTAGACGAGCATCAAATAGGGTAAAAGGTTGTCGGCCAAAGATGGTCTCGTGTTTTTCGATGGAGAACGAGAGATTTTCTACAATATTACTTCAGATTTAAAAGTTTTTAAGTTTCTCCACATTCGCCATCACCCGAATTTTGGTTTTAATTCTCAACGCTAAGTGACCTGAAAATAAATTGAAGCGACCGTCCGATGGTTGGGTTGATTGAGTTAACCCCAAACTAATGGCGCGGTATCATAGTAAGGCGCGGTGTGAACTAAACTCATTCACATTTTCCCACTCCCTGGGCTTCCAAAGGCTGCTCGCGGGCATCTGGTCGCGAAAAAACGATTTCGACGTTTGGTTTCAGTTTAAGGTCTCCGTCCCTTGGATTTTAACGCGGCACTCTCTGATATTAGCCGGTCCAACAGTCTGATTTAGCCAGTCTCTCTAACCACTAATAGTCAGTGGCGTCATGCTGGCATTATTCATCTTACTTCCAGTAAATCAAAAGCTCGTAGGTGAAGTCAGTAACAATGCGAGTTAAAACAAGAGTTGATTAAATAGATATAAACATCAAATGTGGTGTACGCGGTTGGAATAAAAAGTATCGACAGCAGTTTCGGAAAAATGGATTTATTTCAGATATCGCTACAATGCCTCCAAATTCTTCAAAGTACATCACTTGAGCGTCGACACTATTTTGCCAATGGCATTTCCACGACTCGAAGGCTCCTTGGTAGGCGGAAAGTCCTTTAGGGTATGCATGCAAGCTTATGTGACGGTACTTTGGGGTTCCATGGTCGTGGTGTCCTTCGAGGGAGGGAGGATTTCACTCTTGGGAATGGAAAATTGCCTACTGGTGCCAAATGGGGACTGTAAGGAGGTTGGGGAATCGTCGCAACGACGTTTAAGATAGCCTTTGCTTGCAGACACACTCGACTCTGCTCTTTTGGTCGTCCGTCCAAAGACCTTCGGGAGGACGAGTTTAGAGGCGCAGATCTTTCACATCGCCAAATTTTCAGTTGTTATAATGGTGTGTGTGTACTTTCACTATCTTATCAATGCTAATGATAAGATCTTCGATCATACGTACACTTAAACCGAGACGGTCTGAATTCAGCACTTCACGCAATGTGCGTCAGAAATAATTGTTACCGATACTTTTTACACAAACCTTTTATTTCATCAATTTGTATCAGATCGCTGGGCATTTCCATTATGAATGTGTATACAGGTATAAGGGTGCTTCTAGCAGTATGGTGCTTGAATTTAGCAAGCGGATCAATTCAGGCGAGAAATGAGGGAGAAACGGTCATGGTTAAAGCGCGCTCTAAAAAATGGAGAAATCGCTTTAAAACAGCATCATTCAGGATCACTCTTTGTCGTTCAGGAAGAAATGATAATTCAAATCATATACGATAAGTAAACAATAAAAGTTACGTTTAACGGCAAATTTCAACTTTTTTCTTAACGATGAACGATGGTAGTAATTAAATATTGTCATTTTTTAAGGGAATTTTAGTGAATGCATCACGAATAGAGTTCAATTTTGGGAGGTTTTAAAGCGTAAACAAAATATGTTAAAAATGGAAATTTCCATATTTTCCCACGCTTTCTAATGAGGAATACACCAATCTCTGAAGTCGAACTTGGTGGTTCGGAAGTGGATCTATTTCGCCTGTACTTGCAGGATGAGGGAATGCGCAAGAAAAAAAAACACTCGGTATTAATGTTAACTTCAAGGTCAAGTCTACTTTTTAAACTTTCGCTGATTTTTTTCTAGCTATTTTCAAGCATTGAACTCATCGTCGTTTTTTTGAAAATTGAATAAACTAACTCCAAAGTTACTTTAGTGGTTGTGAGATAAAAGGTGTTCAGTGAAGTTGCTCTTAACTTCACGATATTTTTAAAAAGAATTATTTTTAATTCGCTTACCTCTAATCGGTGACTCATTGTTTCTGTTAAATTTCTATTTTCAAATTCGACAGATTGGTGATCTTGGATGTATGCCTTTTGCAGCACAAAAAATCAAATCAGCACCACCTCAAATCTCCACAGTTGTTTCTCACAGCGGCATGTGATCGCGGCTTTGCTACTGCAACGACCGCTTCATCGAAGTCCTAATGATTCTTGTCCTTCCGACGTTCCTTAGCCTAAGGCGTCATTGGCGATGATGGGAAGATCCGCTGGTAGAGATGGTGGCTCCGCGTTGGGTCACAATCCTTCATCCGCAGTTGACGGGATTTGAGGACCACCTCTCCCACCACGAGGCAGACCGTTTCCCTCCATTCATAGTGGAGCCAGCGAACGCCGAAGTAGTCCGCCACCTCAACTTGTGTCTATTGAAAAAATAACGTGTATCCTAGTAATTTAAATTAAGTTTAAGAGAGAAGTTCTGGGTAATCAAGAGGATGTTGTTGATTCTGATGCTATAAATGAATGCTTTTACAAGGTCTGTCCCAAAAGTAATGGAACTGAGTCGAATCGTACGCCTTCTGGAAGGCGGCGCCCGGAATGCTGCTTAAGCTCCCTCGTCATGCCCTATTGTAATGCTTCCACCGAGCCGTGGTGACGTCCTTTCAGCACGGATTGGAGGCAGGGGAAGAAGAGGAAGAAGCCTGGTGGGGCAACGTCATGGCTGTAGGGTGGCTGATGCATGGACGAGAAGCTCTCGGCAGATCCGCGTGCGAGTTTCCTTGTGTTCTTTGTCCGAGGGCACTCCGTCCGGCACCAAATTCGCAGACACACCTTCCTCGTGCCCTTGTTTTCGATCTCAAGTCGATGCACATCACTTTTAGGGATCCCAAGTTCATCAAAAAACATACAAAAACTTAAACTGCTATTCTTGTACAACAAAGCCTTCACTTTTGCAAGATTCACATCACTTTTTGGGGTCAAAGGGCATCCTGAACGTTCTGCGTCTTCAATATCTTCTCTGCCCTCCCGAAACAACTTATGGAACTCAAAAACAACCTATCTATCCATGGCGTTATCACCATTAACTGCCTTGAGCATGGCATGGGTTTTTTTCCAGGTTTTGCCCAGTTTAACTATAAATTTGAAGGCGTAGCGCTGGTCCACTAACCGGTTGATGACGGAACCAAGCGTAACTTGGTCACGTTAAAGAGGTTTCGCAAAAGAACCATCCGCACTCCTCAAAGGCTGGAAGCCAACTGCCATCAGGCTCCAGCCTTTGCTTAGCTCCCCTCCTTCGAACCCAGCTTAAGAAACCCCCGCCCGTCCGTTCGTCTATCCGTGAAAAATTAAATCCAAATACTTCTGGGACAGACCTCGTATTCATTTACACGAAACTTAAATGGATTACTTTTGTTTCATCTAGGATTACTTCCTCTAGAATTAGTATTGGTTGAGTTAATTAGTATTAGAAGTATTAAATCTTATTTTCATATCTTATAGCGTTCTAACCTACCCACATTTTGGTATAATTTACATTCGACTTTGGTACCGAGACGTTTCCTTGCATTTTTTAGTGAAATCACCAGCGGTTGTGATTCAAAGACGTATTTTTCGAAATCTCTACTCTTTATCGCTTGATTTATACGCAAGCCTTGCATTTACATGTAATATTCCAGCTGATTCACATATTTAATTCTCTATTTTTCAATTCTCTCATTACCACCCTTCCACCCACCCTGCCAGATACTGCCTAAGGCCAAGAATTGCTACACCTCTAAGCTCCGCCTAACACAAGGTCAATCATTGAAAAACGCATGACGGAGAGCAATCTCGACAAATTTATCCCATTGAGGAGTATTACACGAATCTTGCGGTGTACAAGTTCAAGTAGGCCTTATGCACATTTGCTTTCGATATTTAATTCGAAATTAAAATGTATTCTCAGCTGCTGAACACGCAACAGTGATTATCAAAATACAAATTTTAGAGAATAATAGCTAGTTTTTTAACATATGAAATGGCCATCACTTTTGAATATATATGTTGAAAATATTTTAATTATGAGAAAATTTAAACTAAATTCCAATTAATTATGGATTTTTTATTTCAGCGCCTTACCGACACGAATGTAATTTTGAAGATTTCCATCTTCAACTGAATGAAAACGCGCAATATGCCGCAGATAGTCATGTTTTGGACTGTATCAATGCCATTTATATCAACGAAATGCAAAAAATCAGTTTCTGCCTGATACTCAGCATGCTTTCATGAGTGCCTTTCACATCCGTGTCACGGGGGAAGAACAATTGGCAACACGATCTCAGGTGTCGTAAGTTGAGGTATCTCATTTCCGGAACGAGATAATTGATTTTCCGGCATAATTTTAGCCTTAACTAAATGATAAAAGGTCATTACTTCGTAAATTTGACTATTTATACGAAACCGCTGATGATCACTTAAAAAATTTAAACATGTGGAGAAATTTTAATACATGAGTTCCCTCTCTATTTTTTTATATTCGTTGTTTTATGCTGCTTTGAAAAGGAAAATATTTATGAAGTATGGTTGATCACAGAAGATGAATGATTAGAGTGAACTGAAATAATTTATGTTCAAATTAGAAATAAGTAAATGACTTTAATCAATTTGGAAGAAGTTCGTTGAATGTTATATAACAAATATTGGTTTAAAAAAGTAATCAAGGGTGTGAAATGCGATTTATTTGGAAAAAATTCATTTATTTTAATGAATTTTAAGAAATATAAATAAATAATTTAAATGATAAAAGTGTGGTTTTACTGGTGTTCTTGGGGAAAGATTAGGATTAGGGGAAAGATTAGGTAGTTGTAGCTGAATATAATTGTTTGTGTTCACTAAATCGCATTTTCAATACGCTTGACTGTTAACTCCAGGAACAAGGAGAAAGGAGATTTACTGAGAAATTTGGTGCCCATTAGTGAAGAGACGTTTTTCGGAATAATTTTGTCATAGTTAATGAATTATGACAAAATGCAGTAATTTTTACTTTTTCTATATCATTGGTGAGGCAAACTTCCCTACAGATTCTCTCTTTCATCGGAGTCTGTAGATCCTGCTGTTAATTTTATATTTAAAGCGAATATTTCGGATCCGAAATCCGTGCATCCTTACTTTATATTCTGATTTTATTTGTAACCATAACTTACCTTCGGAAAACCTTTGCACAAATATTTTCTGAAATCCAAGTTCATGTGAAATGTATGCCAACTTGCAGGGATCTATCGTAGGATCCCCCGATCTATCGTGGTAGTAATGTGAATTCCTGATACCTCTCTCATTTACTTGTCTCTGCAATCTGACTCTTTGTCCACGACTAGCCTAGGGAGCATTGCTTGCTGTTAACCTCAAGTCCTCTCCTAGATTTCTCAAGTCTCCTCGTGAAACCATTTCTTAGGAACAATATTTTTGCCAGGTGACAAAAAGCGATCTTTGGCAGACCTTCAGTCAGCCAGCACCATTATTACGTCATGCACTATGAAAACTGCTCCCTGCTGACACTTGTGAGATCTCATATTGTAGGTCGAATGAAAAATCAGTAGAATTCACGCAAACATTTTTACTGTAGTGTGAATGATTTCGTTCCTGAGTTTGCTAATGTAGGCATTATAGGACGAAACCGGTTGCAACTCAATAATATTTTTTGAAATCCATAAATACTGCATTCATTCTCCAATTGTTATCCAATTGTTGCACATTCATAATATAAAAGATCCGAAATAATACCTCGGAGATAATCCTATGCCACCATAGTGAACATATCGTGCCTTTGTCCGAGTTTATTTCGGAGAAAGATCTCCTGATAGCTGGTAGCCCGTGGGAAGTGGGGGGTTTGGTGGACAGGGGGATGCGGGGGGAGGGGGGAAGTATGAGGGGGAGGAATGAAGGAGGCCATTCGTTGAGGGAGTCGGAGGATGTCTCTCATCGGTGTCACTCCAATCCATGTTTTCTTGCCACGTGGGAAGCGATCGAATGTTTGCTGAATATTGACGGTGCAAATTGGTCGAAGGGGGGAGGGAGGGAGGGAGGGATGTGGGGAATGGGGGGTGGGGGTGGGTCGGACACGACGCCACGGCGGGATGAAATGCAAATCGTACCTCATTAGGCTCGCTTGCTCTTCCTCCCCCCACCACCCCCACCTAAGGCCCATTCTAATTCGCTCCCCCGCTGCGGCAGAATGCTGTGAAATGCGATGCAACGTCCCGCCCCGCACATGTCAGTCATTTGACGAGCTGCAGGTGGCAGGGTGTGATCACGGCGCTCGCTTGTCCATCTGTCCCTTCCGGTGCGTCACTCTTTCATCCACTGTTGAACATTATCACTTGATTATTCGCTTTGCTGGAATCCACCTGGGCTCAGGATCGGGAGGGACTTTTCCATTCGTGCGTTGAAGTCCCTGGGCGATATCGAACTCCTCTTCACCTTTCCCTCCTCAACTGATCCCATTGTGGAGCATTCGACATTTTGGTTTTTATTTATTTGTTATTTTATGTATATCACTTTTATTTTTTAAACCTTTCGGTGATGGTTTAATTTCAGTTACTGTTTGTAGAATGCCCACCTGCCAGGTGAAAATCAATGGGTAATAGGAAAAAAATCCTAAATTTCCATTTATTTCAACTTTTTCATTATTTCGTTTAACGCCATTATCTGAGTATGCTGATGTCTATTGAAGAATAAGAAAATTACTTGTGCTCAAAAAATTCGTCGGTTAAGTGAATTTTCCAGTGAACTAGCGATTGGTGCAAGTACACCAGCGTGATTACAAGTATTAAGGAATAGGTAATACTATATTCGAAGGAGAAAGCCAGTGGTCAGTGGTCGATTGCTTGTAAATGTAATTGAATATTCCAATGAGCAATTAAAGCGTATCGTCCTCACGGATCATTAATCCGCAACTTGCCAAACTATTCAGTTTTCAATCTGCCGATCACTTCATTCCTTTAAGTCTCCTGCGGCGACATTTGCCATTGCCTCAGGAGTTATATTCAGCAATAGTATACCGGGTTAGGGTAACTTTTGAAGGAAACTGACACTGGACACTTCTATACTTGTAAGACCTCACTAATATGACGCAAAAACTCTTAAAGTCCATACCAATGACTCATCTTTAGCTCTACGGACTTTTTACCTCCCATAATTCCATCCACAATGCCTATTATTTTCCTCCATCTATATTTCTTGCTCAATAGTATCCCACCTAATAACGTGTCCTAACCTAACCTCTCTGTGTCTCCTACATATGCTTGTCTTAGATTACTCTGAATTCTACCAACAAAGGTCTCTCCTCACCTACCATCCCTTCGTTTTTTTACCAAAGTTTTCCCTTTATTGGAATGAGTATCGATATTGATAAAACAAAGCCTTCCGACCAGCTCTTCCCTCTATATATTTTATATAAAGGGAAGAACTCTTTTCTAAATATTCTGCCTATTAATTGGCTACTTTCCAAAGCAATGAAAAATCGATGTACTACATACTATACTTAATTCACCAAATAAGGACCCCAAAGACGCCAAGTCCCTCCGGTCACTTACTTTCCTCTCAAAACTTGGTAAAGTTTTCGAAAGAGCCATTAAGATAAAATTAGAGGAAGCAGTATCAGATAATGCCCTGTATCAGAGAAATCAGTTCGGATTTAGAAAAGGGAATATTACAATAGGTGCTGCTGAAACTCTGAAGCGGGAAATAAAAAAACTAAAACACACTATATGTTATCGCAATATTTTTCGACTTCGAAGCAGCATTTGATTCGGTTCGGTGGCCGGCATGCCTCGTTGAACTACTCACCCTAAAACTACTGGCTAACCTAATCAAAGTTATCCGCAACAATTTTAAAGATCGGATAATCGTATTGCAAAGTAAGTACCTGCAGAAAGGAGGAAATATCGCGAAGGGAGCTCCACAGAGTTCAATCCTTGGGCGGTTACATTGGAATGCCATGATAAATGGGTAATTCCGCACAGCCCTTCCCCAGGGATGTAGTACCATCCCCTTCCTGGATGACGTCGTAATAACCACCAGAGCGAACACGAGGAAAGAAATTGAAGACAAAGTTAAAGAGTGCATGGATGAGTGAACCACCTAGAGTTCTTTAGTCAAATTAAAAATCTCGACAAGGAAGATTATGTATATATGTATGTTTTGGGAAGAACCTTCAAAGGAATCCTACCATCAAACTGTGCGGGAAAAATGTCTGGAGAGTTTCTCATTTTAAATACTTTGAAATCGTTTTTGACGACAAATTGACCTGCCAAACACAGGTGAACTACATTGTTGCTAAAGTAAAAACAATATTTCAAACCCTCCCAAGATATTGTAAAATTCACTACTCCATAAATAATAAAAGTCTAAATGTCCTCTATTACTCAGTGGCACTACCAATCCTTCTTACGGATACGAAATTTGGGGGGAAAACTAGCTTTGAACAGAATAGACCGTAAATTGAACGGGGCCAAAAATGCTGTTTACTCGGGACAGCATTAGGGTATAGAACCGTTAGCAATAATGCCCATACTGTTATAACTAAGACTGTTATAACGCCAACAACCCTAGGAATCATGGCACGAAAAGCTATTTCAGATCTAAAAATAAAAGGGGTAACGAGCCTACTAGGTGAACCAATTGAACAAAACCGATTAAACATAGTCAAGAGGCAAATTAGAACCCTGGTCTTAAACGAATGGCGGAAAATATGGGATGAAGGAACAACGGGAAGGCTAACCCAAAAATTATTCCCTGACATTGAGGCACTCCTTGAACTATAATTTGAAATGAGCCAAAAGTTAACGGAGCTCTAAACAGGACATGGGAACTTACGGGCCTATCTTAAGCGAATGGGCAACACCAACGACGGGGAATGTAGTTGCAGAACGGGCGAAGAAGATACGGTCGAACGCCGCATACTTCATTGACCAATGTACACAGAAAAACCAAAGACAGCTGGCGGAAATAAATAAAAGGCCCAGTAACATCCCCGAAAGGCATTGGAAAACTACTGCCCACGAATTCAGAACCATTTGAAGAATTCCTGAAAGAACGCACCCAGGCCAGTGACGAAGAGAACCTAAGAGTAAGAGGAAAAGCCTACGCAACCATTTATGAAACAAGATAAAGCGACATTGAATTGTACTGTATTAAACCAATTAGTGTGAATAACCAATGCGTATGTGAATTATGCATTAATATGCCAATTTGGGGGTGAGACCGAATACCCTATAACTATGTAGTGGAGTGAAAAAAATAAACTCAGAGGGATGAATTGGAGGCGAGGGGGAAGCGGACTAATCACATGCAACCCTTCAAATCCAAATTCTCTTTTTCCCCTCTATATGTGCTGCAAATGAGGCCATAAAAACTCTTCTTGCCCCATTTTCCTTTATTTTGGGTAAGTTCCATATAGTTTTTCTCTTTTCCCACGGCCATATTTGATTCCATTTACTTTAATGCTTCGTTTATCTCACTGTCAAGTTTCCCTGGTCCTAAGCTATTCTTATTGATGTATTCCATTCCTATGTTCAAACTCCCTGGCCTATTATTTTTAGCACACAGTCCTCAATGTTCTTTCCATTTTTTCATATCCTCTTCTCCTTCGCTTAATATTTTACATGGTGTAGCTCTAATAGTGTAAATGGAATTACCTTTTGTAAACTCTAATAGCTCCTTTCACCTTCCTGTACACTACACCCATTTCGCCCTGCCTTTCTTCACTCTCCACTTCCTTGCACTGCTATTTCCACCATGTATCCTTTTCCCTGATGCGATTTCTTTCCAGAAAGTAACTTACGTTTCGGTCTAGCGTGTCAGTGCGTATGGCTAGAGCATACATCTTGGTGTCTATTTACGTCCCTACACTCAGTACTACGCACCCTGCTGTTGTAGTGTGTGCAGATCGTGGTTCTTCTACTTTACTAACATTGCGAACTGTTGAAATGGTGTGCGCTGCAATAAAAAAACCCGTGAGTGTGTATCGCGATCTGCAATTAAGTTTTTACTGGCGAAAACTAACACTAGCCAATTTAAATTCATTGGCAACTTTGCAAAGTGTGTATGAAGACGGAATAAAGAGTAAAAAAGGATTAGGGCAGTGATGTGTTCTCAGTTTACAAATGGCCACAGCACCAATGTTCACGACGAGGACCTCGGTGGCCAACCTAGTCTTGTGACAGATGAACTGGCGGATTGCCGGTTCCTGGACATCATGGGCATCATCTGCAACTAACAGCACCACTGAAGCACACAGCACTGCCACTCATCACTTAGTTGTTGAACTGCAAGAATATCCCGATGAATGTCGGCAGCTTTGAAGTTCATTGCCAGTACAAACCTTATCACGAAACGGATTTTACATTTGGTGTGATTTCCAATTGCATTAATCATTTTGACTTGGATTTACATTTCTAAAAATCATTAACATCTCTTCGGTTTCCTGTTTGCAGCTAATACTATAGCAGCTATTATAGCCGTTCTCCCGCCATATACGAGGTTAAGGTGAACAGTTCTCGGCATAGCAATTTTTGCTATGAGGGGAAATTAGACCACGATTTTCAGTTTAAAATTTTTTTTATTTTTCCACATAATCACCCTTAACTTCAAAGCACTTGGATTAGCGTTCCTGCAACATCAGCAGCGGCTCCCGGAATGCTCCTGTCGCCACGGCCTGTTGTAATGCCTCCACCGAGCCATGTTGACGTCATTTCAGCACGGATTCGAGAGGGCGGGGGAAGAGAAAGAAGTCTGGTGGGGCAACGTAAGGGCTGCAGGGTGACTGGGGCATGGACGAGAAGCTCCTGACAGATCCGCGAGCGAGTTTCCTTTTTCAGAGAGCTGTTTCTTTGTCAGAGAGCAACAACTTCGCACACACTTTTCTCGTGCCCATGTTTTCGGCTCCAAGTCGGTGCACATCATCTTTAGGGATTCCGAGTCCATTCAAAACCATGCAAACTCTTAATCTGCAATCTCTGTCCAACAAAGCCTTTATTCTTGCAAGATTTTCGTCACTTCTTGAGGGCGTCCTGAACGCTCAGCATCTTCGATATCTTCTCTGCCCTCCCGACAAAACTTATGGCATTCAAAAACACCCAACCGATCTACCCGTGACGTCATCGCCATAAGATGCCTTGAGCATGGCATGAGTCTCTTCCTCGGTTTCGCCAAGTTTCACGCAAAATTTGATGGCGTAGTGCTGGTCCAATAACCGGTTCATTACGAAACCAAGCGTAAAAAGGTCACGTTATAGACGTTTCGCAAACGAACGATTGACACTTAACAAAAACTGGTAGCCAAGATTCCCCTCCCTCGAACTCTATCAGAGAAACCTTTGTCCGTCCGTCTATTCGGGTAAAAATATGTCTTACTACTTTTGGGACAGACTTTGCGTCTATATTTCCTCTCTTTATCCCTCACTTGATGTTTTCCAGCTTTTATTTCTTTGGCATTTTCTTAACATTTCGAGTCCCCATTCCCACGCTTACGTTCCGCTTCTATTTTCTTTCCTGCCCCAATTCACTCGGTTAAGAAATTATATCTTTCCATGTAGACTGCCAGTGGCGGAGGGCCCTGGCTGCTCCAGTGGCGGTCACAGTGGGCCGAGATCCGTAGCGAATAATTTTCTTATTTGGGTCCAAAATATTCATAGGAAATATGAAAGATGAAGTAAATATATTGGCGTTTAAAAATCATTCGGTCGAAAACTTCCACTATATTTTAAATGACCATTGAAAGGTACAATGACAAGATCTTCTCAACAGTTGAAAAAGTCTTTGACGTTTCACTTTTTTTACCAATAACAGCTACAAAAACCCGTTTTAATGGAAGATTGTAGTCCGTTGCCTTAAACACCGAAAAATTTCATTGGTTTTATTATTTTTAAAAATTGGAGTTTAGATTTGGTTACCAGATGGTTATATGGGTTATTTACGTTACGCGCATATATATGTAAAAACTAGTAATACAATGAATAGAAATATCTTAGTAGCTCTGAATGTAGATAGATAATGCACTAATATTTAACTGTGTAACACTTGTATCAACACTTTCAAATAAACAGACAAAGGAAAATAAGAGCGCGATTGTTCTTTGGATGGGAGTCTAAAGGTTTTGGCGTTTTTCGTCATGTTGAATTGCTGAATGCTAAAACAATATTATCCAAACCGAAATCGCATTTCATTCAAAGTAAAATGATTGCGTGTAAAAATTATTGCAGTAAATTTCTGGGCACAATAAATGTTCCATGAAGCGTTAAAGGCTTGTATAATAAGTATCGGTAGCAATTTCTTCCTGAAGTGTGAGTGAAGTTCTGAATTCAGATCGACGGTGAATCTTGCGCATCTCGTATTTTGGCGTGTATGAGTTAGTGACATAACACACATCATTATATCACTGAAAATTCGGTGATGCGAAAGATCTACGCTAAACTCGTCCCTAAGGTGTTCGGACGAACGGCCAAAAGAGTAAAATAGAGTGACTATTGGCAAAGACCTTCCACAACGACATCACGACGATTCCCCAACCCCCTTACAGTCCCGACTTGGCCCCAACATACTACTCTTTCCTATTCCATTGAGTAAAATCCTTTCTCCATCAAAGGACACCACCATGGGACCCTAAGTGCCGTCGAAGAAGCTTGCACTCGTACCCGTAATCCGTATAACCTTCAATAATCCGCCTACCAGAGAGCCTTCGAGTCGTAAAAAAGCCGCTGGAAAAAGAGTGTCGGCGCTCAAGAAAGGGATGTACTTTGAAGAATATTTAAGGCATTGTAGCAATATCTGAAATAAATCTATTTTTTTGAACCGTTTCCCTATAGTTTTTGCACAACCATAAAAAGCATTTCTGGGGAAAGAGAACTAGATATTAGAATGGTTAATAATTTCGTCGTTGAAATCAGATCCCCGTGTTCTTAATTTTACCCAAGGTCCACCCTTACTAAAAGCATCCTAGATTGGGAATGCAGGGAATCTGTTGAAGGCTAGAGATGGGCAACCGAAAATATCGTTACCGAAGAAGGACGTCACCCCTTGGGAGAGAGAGGCGATCGGCTCCCGTGGTGGGGCACACGCGGGGCGAGCGAGGCCGCCGAAAACAATCGCGAAGAGAAGCGAGGCGCTCGTGATTCCCGCGAGGGCGTGGTTGAGGGGTCGCTCCCCCGCCAGGCGACGTTGAGGGAAGGGGGTCCCCACCGAAGAACGCCCTTGCCCCCCGCGCGCTAATTGGCGTCCCCCCGGCCGTTCTCTCTCTCTCTCCAACTGGCGGGACGCCGAAGACGACCCCGCTCGCTCTTCTTCGGAGATTGAATGGGAGGCGTCTCTCATTGGGCGATCCCTGAGGTACGGGGGGCAGCGTGGAGCCGGCCGGCTGTGGTACCAAATTGATCGGAAAATAAGACGAGCGGAGGGAGGGGACCAAAGGCGGGGGGAGGCGCCGGGCTGGCCGGCCACTAGCTCGCCGCCCCTGCGAGGAATCGGGCGAGGGGCGCAGGGGGGGGGCGAGGGGAGGGGTTCGTGCAACACATATCCGATCGCCAGCATGCAAAAAACCAGGCCACTCCCTCGGAGGGTGGAGGGGAGGCTTGAAGGTGTGCGGGGGTGGGTTAAGGGCGAAGTTGGGGGGTGAAGGGGAGTAATAAAGGGGGGTTTTGCGGATAAACTCGAAAATCTCGGTGGCGTTGTGTGGTGTGAGTCTCTTGCCTTCACATTTCCTACTGTGCTCGCGAGGGTGGCTGGCAAAGGCACTCACTGAGAAGTTTCTCCTCCCCCACCTCCTTTGCAACCCCCCCCAACCCCCTCCTCCCTCCACGGCGTGCTTCAGGGAATTCCCCCGTGACCTCGAGAAGGAGAACGATCCTTGGTCGTCAGTGTCTTGGAAACAGAATTTTTCCCTCACTGCAATTATTTGATTCGTAAAAAATCATTGCCCGGTCTTTGGAGAGGAAATCGGATTCGGAACTAAATGACGCTTCATGGAGTAAATTATTACTTTTATTGTAAAGTTTTGTTAAAAATGTCTAATTCTCACAATTTAGTACGGAATTCAAAACTCGGATGTCCCGATGTACTCGCACATCGGGACATCCGCGGTCGACGTCACTCGGTGGATGCGTGGCACATGTAGCGCATGAGCTGTGTTTGTGATGACATGAGGGTAATTTGAACATTTCTCGCAATGGAATAGAAAGAAACGACTTTCCTCGGTGAAACTTTTCAATTTTTTAATGCAGTATCCAAATGCACTTATGCACTTGATCCAGCGATGTTCCAATGACTTGATTCCATTTTGAAAGCTAGATTCCTTTTGACCTGCAAAACGCCTGTCTACTTCAGCTGTTAGTTCTTTGTTAGAAGAGAATCTGCATCCACCGGAAAACAATTTGAGCTTGAGGAAGAGATGAAATCTAATGAAGCCAAAGCAGGCGAATAAGGTGATTGTGGCAACAATTCGTATCTCAGTACACGTATTTTTGCCATGAAAAAGGCATATGTGTATAGGTGCGCATTATCTCGATGAAGGAATTATAATGGCCCCACACTACTTAGGTAGATCAGACCACAAAGATAAACTAAGGGAGATAGATTCCATTACAGATAGATACAAATACTCATTCTTTCCCCGAACAATCAGGAATCATAAAAGTAAGACACCAAAGTCACTTTAGAAATATTAAAAACATTGAATTTACAAGTCGGAGCAAAGTTAAACACTGCAAAGCTGTTAGGTATACTTCCAGGTGCATGTGTATGTAAGATGTAGATTGAGTGTTTGCACGTGTGTGGGGTGTAAGTGTTCATGTCATATTTTTTTTGTGGATGTATGATTTTGTGGTTATTGCATGCGGTTTTTTTTTCTTTTTCTTTTCTAAATTACGGGTGGTGTCCTAACACCCCCCGCCACACGCCCTTGCGGCGGCTTGCGGGGTATTAAGTAGATGTAGATGAAAGATGACCTTCTTCCTTACCAAACCTGGACTTTTTTTCATGTATCTTTTACTGTAGTTGGTCCAGGAGGTTATCACAGTATTGTCAAGTAATTGTTTGACCATTGGGAAGATAATCTATCCGCAGAATCCCTTTTGCATCCTATAAAACTGGAGCCATCACCTTTTTAGCCAAATCCATTGCCTTTGCTTTCTTTGGTGGTAGTGAATCACCATTGCTTTGACAGTTACTTTGTCTTTGGGGAATAGCACTGAAACCAAGTTTCATCTTCGGTCACAAACCGGTTTAGAAAATCTTGTTGATCATCTCTAAACGGGCCAAATTTTGTTCGTAAATTTCCATCCTGAGGCGTTTGTGATCCTGCATCAAGGATCGCAGCACCCATCTAATGTTCTCTTATCCGATTCCATCGTTAAAGTGTTATATGCCCATTTAAATGACATCCCTACAGCTTCAACGATTCCTTGCACTTTCAGTCGGCGATCCTTCATGGCCATTTTATGTCCATTTGCATTCATTGCTGGGGTAGTGGCACAAATTTCCGACCACAACGTGGATCACCATCTAAGCTGTCTACACCAAACTAAAACTCTTTTTTCCACTTGGTAACAGGAGTTTATGAAGGAGCAGAGTCCCCTAGAATGTTCTGAAAGTATGAATTATTTCCTTTTGCTTCCATTTCTTTCTTTAATAATTATTTAATCACTGTTCAAATCTCGATTTTTTCAATGTATACCGATTAACACGAAAATGGGTCCTCCATCCACACTAAATCATCCACGGGGACACATGTTTCTCTATCAGCCAACTTTTTTCACCGCAAAAGGAAAACACTGAAAACAAAACACATTTTCTTCTGAATAGGGTAAATAAACGCTCTTCTAGAAGAGTTACTTCTCTCTCTCTCCCTCTTCCTCTCTCGGACGTGGTATCTCTGCCCGCCACCCAACAGTGTGTCCAAGAGCCACGCTGCAATGAACACACCTCATTCCGTCCCAAAAAATCCTCACTGTGCTCTACCGGATCCCCTTTCTTTCCCACGCATGAACTCGTGGATAAAAGTTTTGACGACCACTTCACGGTCTTAGTATACATATGCGTGGCACTCCCTGCCACTTAAAACGCAGTGGCTCTTCGAGGTCCAAACCATGGAGCTTGCCTCTTGAGGAAAGCTTTAAGCAAACCAAGAGGAACTTATCACGTCACTCTGCGACAAGAGACCACTGTTCCCCATCGATCTCTCCACATCGCTTCATCCCTATCTCACCTCCACTCATCCACACCCTCTAAGCACTGTCCTTGTGTCATTTCAACCACCCAATATGCTTGCTCACGTCTGAACTCATCCCGAAATACAAGGTTTTTATAAGAGGTACCGGTAACAATTTTGTCCTGACGTGTGTGCGTCGAGTGCTGAATTCAGAACATGTCGGTTGAGTGTGGTCGCATAATCGCAGATATCGTTTGTTGGCATTGATACCAGATGGCAGTGTGGCGCCATTACATCGCTGAAAATTTGCTGATTCGTAAGATCTGCGTAAAATTCGTCCCGAAGTTCTTTAGACGGACAACCAAGAGCAGAGTCGAGAGTGTCTGCTTTCAAAGACCTTCTGCGACAGCATCACAACGATTCCCCAACCCCCTTACTGTCCCGACTCTCCACCAGCATATTACTATTTCTTATTTATATAAAAGCGAAAGCCTCCGTCTCTCAAATGGAGACACGAACACAATGGGAGACCCTAAGTCAAGCCGTCAAAGAATCTTGCAGCAAATCAAAGAAGCAACCCGAAGGACCTTCCGAGTCTTCGAGTCGTGGAAAAGTCGCTGACATGTAGTGTGTTGATGCTTAAGGGATGTACTTTGAAGAATTTTGAGGCATTGTCTACTTTTTAAAACTACTTTTCCGAAACTTATCCCGATACTTTTTATGAAAACAATGTAAGAAAACCTCCTTCGGCTTATCTTCAAAATATATGGCCACCCCCTTCCTTTACCCCCATAATCACCGGTCGCGTCCTTCCTTCTTCCCCACTCCCGCCGCTCCAGCGTGGGTATCTCCGAAATAACTACCCTCATGCTCCTCCCCACTTTACCCTTGCATCTCTGACTGCGCGCGGTCACTCCTCTGGAAGCCGGGGTGAATGTGCACTTAAAGATGGACTATGAGGCCGAAAACACACTCGTGTTACGTGGTCTAATCTTTGTTTCAGCAACGTGTGCTGTCCTCAAGTAATCATTTGAAACCATTGATAGTTGTTCGGGTTAATAGGTGATGGTAGAGGTCACCCAATACTAAACCATCCGACGAAAGAAGTTCGCAGATCAGGGTTCTGAGGGGGCCACTTGCTTTTTTTACCGTCGAAAGTTACCTTGAAAATTTTTGTTTCCAAAGCAATCTCACAGCTTGGGTGGAGCGGAAACGCTCGGCTTCACACGCGTGCAGGTATCTTTATATAAAAAACTATGGGTAAATTGCAGGTAAATCAGAAAAAGAATATGGGGCCATTGAATAAAAAGAGACGTTTCAGGCGTGATATGGTGGAATATCATGATTAATTAAAAATAGCAATTTTCCACAAAAATAAAGTTTAATGCGACCGGTTTCAATGTTACTACATCATCATCAGGAACCTGATGATGATGTAGTAACATTGAAACCGGTCGCATTAAACTTTATTTTTGTGGAAAATTGCTATTTTTAATTAATGGGGCCATTGGTTTCAGAGGAAATTTTTAAGAAGGTAGACGAGAGTTGACTGAAATAATTTAAACGCAGAATCAGGTAGAAGAAAATACAAAGAGATACATGATAAACCGAGGTTGGAAACTGATATTGCGAAAGAAGCATGGTGGAGTGCGAAATGCAAGGGCGTGGGGAGTAAACAAAGGTAGGATGAGGTGAAAGTGTTGAACAGAGAAGTGAAAGACATGTCAGGGAGTAAAAAAGGGAAAATCCGTGTGTACTTTTAAATACGAGGGTCATCCGGAAAGTAGTACCCGTTCGTGAAATAAAGACACAAAAGTAAATATTAACAAACATAAAAAATTTTATTTGAAAGAGGATACTTTAAACTACTTCTCAACATAATCTCCAAGCAAATTAAGGCATTTGTCATAACGTGTGACAAGTTTCTGTATTCCTGCTGCATAGTCCTTCGCCGCCAGCTCATTGAGATACGCGAGGGACCCATCTTGCACAAATTTTTGCATAATGCAGATGGTGTTTAACAATTTCATGAACAATTGTTCGAGAAACATTGGGAAAATGCTCACAGATGTCATCAATTGTGACGCGCCGATCGTTCCTCACGAATTCGTCAACTGAGCTCACCAGTTGGTCTGTAATGACAGACGGTCTCTCCGAACGCTCATCGTCGTGTGTGTTCCCCCTCCCCATGTTGAAGTTGCGACACCACCGCCGAACAGACGACTCGTCCATTACATTGTCTCCATACACCTCCTTTAATTGGCGATGAATATCACATGGGCGAACGTTTCTTGCATTGAGGAATTTAATCACTGCCCTCACTTCACCACTGGCGGCGTTCTCAATTTTTTTAAACATTGTAAACAATCACAGAAACAACACAGGCAATGCTAGCGTCACGCAACTTGGCTCAGAGAAGGCAGACAAGCCACTGAAGCTATCTGACCTCGTCCAGCGGCTACTCGCGTCGTCAGCACTTCATGCGGCACGAACGGGTACTACTTTCCGGATGACCCTCGTATATAACAGGAAAATTGTTATTTGAACCAGGAAATATTTACGAGAATCGGAAATAATACATATAAGAGAATTGGGTGAAGATTGTGTGAAGATGACCAGTAGGCTTAGGCATAGGAAAAAAATATTGTACGCATTCTACATACATAGATTATGCGACGCGGTAGTTCAGGTGTAGAGCGTTGCGCTACTGACCGGAGGGCCCTAGTTTGATTCCCGGGCAAGCCTCTCTGGACAACTGGAGCTCCACCAAGTATGTGTGATTTTTTTGGTACCTGATCTTCCTGGGGAACCATAACCGACGAAGGGAAAAGAACTGGCACCCCTTATTACCCTGGTGTGTGAATTTCACTCGCCATTTAGGGCTTAGTACTTGGTCAGCTCAATTATCAATTACCAAACCGACTTTCGGGTTGATTACTCTCTTTATACATAGATTAGTACTTCTTTCCTCCCTTCATTCCATCTAACATCGCTATTCTATTCCTACTCCTTCCTCCCTTGCCGAGCATTCTCTCCTCTATCACAGTCTTCAAAATCCCATCGCCAATTCAAAAGTCTCTGCATTCGTATTTCCTGCCTCATTTTGATTGCTCACAATAATCATCTTTCCTCCCCCACCATACACTTGTCATTTGTTTTCCTTTCTGCCCACTTCACCTTCTACATTCTTCTCCACAGCCACATTTCAAAAACCTCCAATCTCTCGCACGTCTATCATCCTGCTTCAATGACCATGTTTCCGTGTCGTACATAACTACGCTCTTGGTCAATATTTTATCAAGCCTTTTCTCAACATCCTATTCCAACGTCTCTGTCATCAATTCCCTCCTCTTTGTGAAAGCTTCTGTGCCTGAAGCAATTCTTCTCCTTAAGTCCCTACTACTTTGACCACTTTGGTCCAGAATCCTTAGGACATAAGTAAACGGTGCCACCTGGTATAGTTCTATCATATCCTATTTTGGATTTAACTTGGCCTTTTTCTTCCTGGAAAATCACGTAATTTTGTTTTGTTTATATTTACTATTACGCCATATATATTGCACTGAATTTCTGATTCATTTAAAAATGCTTGTAACGCCTTGTCTGACTGATAAACTAGACCTTGGTCATCAGTCCACCTAACTAATGTTACGTATTCCCCGCTGACTTTCATTCCTATCTCTAGTTCTTCCTATTTCATCATTTCCCCCTTATTCATCACCGATTGATAGTTGATAACCCTGGCTTACACCTCTTCACAGGGGAGGCTGGCTTACACCTACGACAACACAGGGGAGGGGGAATTCCCCCTCCCCTTCACTATATGACCTATCTTTTCAAACTCCTCTACTATCAGCTTTGTCTATCGGCTCTTGTCTCTTTCACCAGCCCCCCCTCCCCCCACATATTACACCATATATTCTTCGGATAACCCTTACCCTTTCTCACTTCGACTTGTGTTGGCGTGACGATTACCCTTCAGTACGCTGAAGAGGGCTACTTTGTGGCCGAAATACGCGTATTCGTATTCACCTTTCTTATCCTTCTCCTTTTTGCCTTTTACCCCTTCTTGACTTGTGGCGTTAGCCAACTAATTTCATTTGTACTTTGTTTAGAAAGGTATACTCTTTACGTCTATTGGAGTTTTACATTCATTCAATACTACTAGCCGTAAGAGCTCAATTCTATCAATACCTACGAAAAGTGAAGAGTCAGGCGTGATATTGTGGAATCGAGACATAATGAAAACTTCGTTGCAATTTTCCACAGTTAAAACTTTATTGCCGACCATGGTTTCGATACACTGTATCTGAAGATGATACAGTGTATCGAAACCATGGTCGGCAATAAAGTTTTAACTGTGGAAAATTGCAACGAAGTTTTCACTATCAATACCTCTTCCTAACACTGCCCGGTCCCCACTCGCACCTGTGCAGTCTGAGACGAGTACAGGCTGCGGATTAGCATCCTTTCCCTCCAATCCATTTATTTTTTCTGCAAATTACCCATAGGTTTTACCCAATTCACTCTATCAAAGGCTTTTTCTAAATCTACGAAACAGGCAAATACCTCCTGCTTGTATTCTATATTCCTCTCGCAAAGTGATCTCATTATTGCAACGGCATCACGCGTGCCTCTTCTTCCTAAACTCAAACTGATCATCCCCTAGGTAACCATTTACCCGGCTCTCCATCTTTTGTTTATGATCCTGAGAACCACTTTGGTTGCGTTCGAAATCAGACTTATTGTTCTCTAGTCCTTACATGATGTAGCCTTCACCTTTTTGGAGTAGGAACTAACTGCTGTTCTGACGAAATATTCTGGCCAACATTCCTTCTCAAAAATCATACGAATAAGTCTATAAACACTCTTCCTCCCACAATATTCCAAGCTTTTAAGCAGTTCCGCGGATATGTCCACCCCCAGAGCCTTATTTATTTTCAGTTTCCTCAATAAACTTTCTCTCTCTCATCATCGTTAAGACATGACCTAAGCTATATTCATGTGCGTCTTATTCTCTTTCTGTCTAACGTCACCGGTAGATTACCAATCATAATATTATATACACACATGTGTGTGTATATATATATATATATATATATATATATATATATATATATATATATATATATATATATATATATATATATGGGGATCGGCATGATGCGGTGGCTAACGTACTGGATTCCCACCCAGAGGGTCAGGTTTCGAATCCCGGAGGCAAAAGATATTTTTAGTGGTATCCCAATCCCTATTTGAGGTGCTTTGTGGAGAGAATTTTGAGTGAGTACGCCGCCCGTCGGATGGGACGTTAAACTGCAGACCCCTTGGCACCTTTTATAAAGCGTAGGCTAATGCCGACGCTGGATTTCTCTCCACACTTCACCTTTTCATGTCCATGTATCCCCTGTTGCGCAAATGACCTCAACTGTCGGTCACGTTCCCTAAAAACTACAATCTACATATACACATATATGTATAAAAATGTATACATATATATTTTTATTAATATATATATATATATATATATATATATATATATATATATTTATTTATTTATTTATAATCTGAACACAACAATGAAAAGAAAAACAATAGAAATCCTGGTTCGTACTTATATCATATTAAAAATTAAGATATTTGTAATTAAAAGAGCACAGAAGAAAAAATATTTCAAAAAATAATGTTAAGTTAATACTATTTGCCCCAAAATATTTGAAATAGCATAAAAATAGAAATAGAATTGTTAATGGTAATCAGTGACAAAACTTATAGTTTTGCCAAATTTCCTTATTTGCCTTTCATTTGGTGGCCATAAATTATCTTTAACATTAGGTTCTATGAACAAAAAATAAATTATCGTTTTCTTTCAAAATGTCACTGACCATAATTGATTTAAATTAATCGTCATCGCCTTTTCACATCATATCGAGACGATGAAAAATGTCCCGTTTTCTTCTAATGACTACATTTTCGTATTTTTCTCCCCTCTCCACGTAGCAGGGATGAGTGGAGCCCCCTCCAAGACGCGGCCCACAAAAGTGGCCCCACGCATTGAGCAGAGGGGACCTCGTCTCCCCGATCGGACCCCCCGTCCGGCTCACGGGCCCTGGAGTAGGTCGCGCCCCTCTCCTCCACCACCACCTCCGCTTTTGATCAAAGTCGGTCGAACTCAGCCGCCGCCATCTTCCCCGGGCTGAATTCAAACGGTTCCCCATTGCACCCGTGCGTGCGTGCGTGCGTGGATGCACCCCACCTCACTCACATGGAGCAGGTTCCCTTCGGAGGAGAATTCCACGGGAAGAAGGACGTGGAGAACGTAAAGGCTGGCGTAAAGAGCGGGGGCGCGAGCCCCCGGACACGGTCGTAGGTCCCTCCCTTACCTGTCCGCACGCCCTCTTCCTTCACCCTTCCTTCCACCGACACCTTCCCCCCCCCCCCTCAACCCCAACCTTCCTCCTCGACATCCTCCCCCAGATGCGCTCGATATTCCTGGGCAACCTATAGATACCTATTGTACGATGATGTAACAAAACCGACAACGCTGTCCCGTTGGCATGGAGCGGGGGAGAAGGTGGGAAACTCCGCTGAACAAAGCCGTATCCTCCGCTCTTTCTTTCTTTCCCTATCTATCTCTCTCTCTTTCAGTCCTTTAAGGGCGAGCCTCAAACCACATTGCCCTTGCTTCATATTTTTCACCCCACCCCATCAAAACCGCCCCTCCACTTCCCTCCGACACCTGGGCCGTCGTCGTCACCACCCACCCCGCCACCCTCCCCACCTCCACCCCACCCTTCCCTCCGCCCAACCTCCCCCGCCAACCGTAAATCCCAACGCAGTATTTGCGCGTCAATCTCTCTTTCTCTCCCTCGAACGCCGCCCCCCTTCCCCCTCCACACTCCCTCCTTCTCTCCTCTCCGCCAAACTGGCACGGGGGGGTGGTCCCTCGCTTCACGTCCGACCACCTTCCTTCCACGCCCTCCCCCGCTCCCAAACGAGTGAACATTCGAGGTCACCGTACAAAAGGGGTGGAAAAACCGCGCTAATTCGTGTCAGCGCGCGGCATTTACGGTCGCGAACCCGTCTCCCACTCTGCCCACCCCCTCCCCATGCCTTTATCACTCTTCCATTCGGGGGGATGAGGAATGCATTTCGGCAGTGCCATGTACCGGTTGCCTTAAGGGGCCAGTTCGCGCAACGACTACACGTATATCAATGAGTAAATAAAAGTAATATATCTATATGCGTGTGCATATTCACATTCATTTAGATATATATATATATATATATATATATATATATATATATATATATATATATATATATATATCTTCAGAAACATTCTCCTGGCATAAAAATAAATAATCGCCCAAAAATATTAAGGGTTGGATGTTTTGAGCATTGGTCGGTATTTTGTATTTTGGGGGCAAAATAACAGAGATGTAGTCATAAATTGTGAAAGTTTAGGACATGTGAAGACAAAAAATTAATCAAAACATTTAGGCCATTACTCCGAAAGGTGGTTTAAACTGTAAAACATGCATTAATTTATCAAGAAGTTGAACTGCAGGTCAATCCAAATAAATTTAAGATTCGTCATACGGTTTTTTTCTATTTACAGAACGTAGTTCGATATATTTTACATAATATTTAGTAGTTTCCACTTGACAGCATGTTTTATAATCTATTATAATTGTCCATCAAGTGAAGTACCGAGTGAATTGCTTCTTAAATTATTCTACATTTTCAGTTTAATAATATTCGGCATTCGAAAATAGTAAAGTTACAGCTGATCTCCCAGAGAAATATTCGAAACACAACATAAATGTTTCACGGGAATTATATTACGGTTGGCTTGCCATATATTCGTGTCGTCATCATGAGTATCTGGATAATTTACAGAAATTTCCGCCACTTTCCAAATTTAAGGTACAATTTTATACACGCTTGTGAAGGTTTATATGCACAAAAACGCGGGCGCGCAAAAATTCACTCCAATTTAACTCAAAAATATCCTTATGCTACCAAAATACACCCAAAAAACTTATCCCCTATATATATTACATGCAAAAAATAGAGGAATAGTCTATTAAAACCTATATTTATGAGAATAATATCAACAAGAGATTTTATTCTTGATCCGGAGAGAGACTGACTTCCGAAACTTTAGGTGGTGTGTTCGTTTTAATAAATTAATGCTCTGTAAGTTTTCATCCTGGAGGCTTGAGTTGTTTCTAGTGATTCCATAGAATTACCGAATGGAAGTGGAATTCGTTAGATTTACTATTTTCAATGCGGGTGCCATTGGTACGGATGCCGTGATGTGGTCGGATCCAATCCACAAGACACGACCTCTCGTGTATCCTGGAGCACACGTCACACGCACTACTTTGTAAGATGCGTGTCGTCTAAGTGCTAGGATACTTCCTGGCTGGTGTGTGCGGAATATGTTAACCGGATTTGGAAATTCCAATTTGAAGCGTTTGCGTCTTAACGACTAAATTCACAGTTGGGAAAATTCCATTTATAAGCAACCGCAGATATTCGACAGCAGATTTGGCTGGTTATCCCACTTGATGTCGGGTAAAGAGTTTATATTTTAATCGGTGATCGTGGGTTTTTATGTTACCCCTCCAATTTGAAAAATGCCTATCATTAAATGTTCATGACATAAAATGGCAGAAACTAAGCTCCAATGACGTTAGTTTACAAAACAAAGTTCTTCTTTTCCTTCAACCAATCCCCCGCTCTTTCAGAATCGCCACTTATTCATCAAAGATGCTTCTGCTTCAATTTCTAATGCAATAATTCCTTGTCCATGTTTGATAACCTTGTTTTCTTCCCCAAAGTATTTTCTCCCATTCCAAATCATTCAAAATATTTCTTCCATTTTTTCATGGCCTCCACTGGTTCATTGATAGTTTTTTCCATCTTTGTCTTTTATCTCAAAGCTACTGCTAATTTTCCTGTTATATTTTAGGCCTTTTGCATCTTTGTACGTCTATCATTTATGCCTTGCTTATTTAATTGCTCCATTACACTTCAAATATCACTTATCCCTTTTTCTGTGGCCTTATCTGTTTGTTTTCTGAGCTAATTATCGAGTCTCCTATATTTTATACCGCCTTCTTCTCTATTTACATTTTTACAACTTCTCATTTTTACTTCATTTCGTTCAACCCCTGTGATCCAAAATTTTCTTCCTGCACTGCACATAAACTCCTCTTTCGATGCTTCTTTCATGCTATGTCAATAACTTCTCATATCTCATTTACACATTTCTTATATCCTTTGGCTGTCATATTTTCCATTCATAGTTGTACTATTTTCGCATTTTTTTACTTCAGCTAAGTAAAAACTAATATCTTTTTTCATTTCCTTTCCACGACCTTTTCAACATAATGCATTACTGTGTTATTACTAAGTTTTGGTCAGAATTATTATCCTTTTCTTGACACATTCGTTCCAAATGTGTACAATTTCGGCACCTGACTTTTAGTGGTGACCTAACTCCTCCCGCCATACGCCCTTGCGGCGGCTTGCAGGGTATTATGTTGATGAACATAACTTTTATTAGAATAAAATCAATGTGGTTACTCACTTCATTTATTCGTTACTTCCACAAATAAATGAAGTAAACGAGATGGTACTGACAGCTGCAGTATCATCATGTTATACGAGGTCTGTTCAAAAAGTATCACGTTTTTTAAATTATTATTTCTTAATTCATGAATATCTAATGAGTCCCCTTCAAAGTAATCCCCATTTGATGTTATACACTTGTGCCAACGTTTTTTCCAATCCTCGAAGCACTTCAAAAAATTATTTTTGTGATCTTGTTCACCTCCTCCTTCAATGAAGTTTTCATGTCGTCGATCGTAGCGTAGCGTCGTCCTTTCATGGGCCTCTTCAGTTTCGGGAACAATAAAAAGTCACTGGGGGCCAGATCTGAGGAATACGGTGGCTGCGGCATCATTAGTGTGCTGTTTTTGCCTAAAAATTCGCGCACAAGTAACGATGTGTGAGCAGGGGCGTTGTCATGGGGCAAAGGCCAATTTTTGTTCTTCCACAAATCCGGGCGTTTGTGGCGGATTGCTTCGCGCAAATCGAACATTACTTGTAGGTAATTAACCGTTATACCTATGACAAGAACCTATGACCCACCAAGTCCCTGCAATCGAAGAAAAATGTAAGCAAAACTTTCACATTCGACCGAACTTGGCGCCCTTTTTTCGGTCTTGGCTCGTGTTGCAACTTCCATTGGGGTGATTGGGAGTTTCCACGTCATAACCATTAACCATGATTCGTATCTTAATCTACGCATCGTAATTTCGGTCCGAATTACACATCGTCCCGTGTTATGCCCAAATCATTGGTAAAAATCGAATGACATGAGCCAATCGATATGTTTAGGTCCTCAGCAACGGCCAGACGATTGGCCAATGTTATTTTCTGCACTCCATCAATGTTTTCGCCTGTTGTTCACGTGCTCGGGCGTCCGGCAAGCTCTTCGTCGTTCATGTCTTCTTGGTCCTCTGAGAACATTTTGTAGCTGCTTCAGTCCAAGGTAGCTTCTCCATACGCCACAGTCGATATTCGGAATGCGCCCGCGCGCTCTTAATTTCGTTTTTCACCCAAATTTTGATACAGATTTTTTGCTCCATTTTTTGGAACAGGCAAAAATCGAAGACTAGCAAAAACACTTCCAAGCAAAACAGCTGTCAACAATTAACTGAACATTCCAAATTGCCTTACCTTTCGGCATAAGTGAGAGATATGAGTACCAATGTAACGCCACAAGAAAACCGAAAATCAAATATACGTAACCCGCGGAAATACAAAATTCGCGATACTTTTCGAAAAGATCTCCTATATCAGGCATTAATGGCGTTCTCAAATTGTCTTAAGGCCTGTTATTATCTACTCCGGTACTCTTGGATTTTATATATTTATTTTACTTCTTGTGGATTAAAAGTCATATTACCATAATTCCTTGCTAGTTGGAGTCGTTTTGCGATGAATTGATTTTGCTAATGTTCCAATTTCCTAAAATGTTATCCCTATTTTAATTTAAAAATGCAAAAACTCATTTAACCTAGAAATTTTGAGAAAAAAATTAAATTCTATCTAGGGTAACTTTATGCTGAAACATATTGGGTATTTTCGTCACTACCTTTCCTTTGGTGAGATTTTCTTTTTGATCATTTAAAGATCCTTAAATCCCGCAAACTAGTTACCTGGATATACTTATTAATGTAACAGAAGGCCAATTTGTTGTTTAAATAATGGCCTTAAACAAATGGCAGTTGGAGATTTTTTTTAGTGTCAGGCCACTCACACGTGACTATGTCATCTGATTCCAGAATAAATACATATACTTATGCATCGATTGATTTAGTTGAAAAAATATGCAGTATTATCCAAAGATTTATGTTTTTTCTTTTTTGTTCGGAAAATTGCCACTGCATACAACTGAAAAATGGTAACGCTTCCTCATCGATATATTATTAATAATTTTAATCTAGTGAAACCATTCGTTTGAGAAAAATATAAAAAATCATCAATTATTATATTTATATCGGTCAATGATAAACATAAAAATTCATTTATGAAAATCATTTGGTCAATTAATATCATAAATTTATTCAAGTTTTTTTTCGATATAGTATAGATATATTAGGTAATTATGGTCTATATTTGCAGGAAAATAACATTATATTAGGGACTAATTTCTCTTTTTTACTTCTTTATCATGTCCTTTCCTACTTATGTGCAATTTTCAAAAAGAAAGGACTGTGAAGTAGAAAAGCTATGTATATTACGAGTATAAATAACGAAGAAAGGACAGACGTTTTTAATTTTGAGAATTTTAATTTAAAATCGTACAATTTCTAGGGAGCCTTGTGTTATTTCATATTGACTACTTTGGATTTTGCCAAATTAAAATAGTAATCACTCTTGCAACCGACTCCAGGAATGGGGTCACGTATTACGTATGGCCCGAGGGCCGTCATTTGGGCGGTAGTCTTGCCCTAGAAAACTTGAGGTCATGGCCGCCTTCCAGCAACATAGATCGTCTACAATAATCGAAAATGACTTATATTTAAGATAATAATACTTATAGAACACTTAATAATTTCTCAAAGATTGGGCAATTTGTATTTCTTTCTCAATCTCTCAGATATCTATTGTTTATTTTTCGTAACTAATTATCCGTGTTGGATTAAGGTACCGTTAAAAAACAATTGAGGCTTTCACCATACTTGCATCGTTTTAAGAATTTCCAAACGAATTTGCTCTAATAAATGAATCACACGATGATAATATTTAAGTATTATATTCGAGAATATATACACATACGTTAAGCGTTACGCGGTAGTGCAGGGGGTAGAGCGTTAGACTACTGACTGGAGGGCCCAAGTTCGAATCCCGGGCTAGCCTCTCTAGGCATTTAAATAGGCTATGTGATTTTTTGGGTGCCCGATCTTTCTGAGAAACCACAGGGAAAGAAACTGCCCCCCTTATCGTAATGTATGAATTTCACCCAGTTCACCCAGTACCAAGTCCCACAGGTATTAGTACTGAGTGAACTCCATCTCTATTATCACTTACCAAACCGACTTTAGGGGTGAATACTGTGTTTAAAGCTTAAGTGCTGAATAGCATAAATTTAATCCTAAGTCAGAGTGTGACGCTCCTGAAATAGTCATCGATATTGAAAACATTCACCTTACACAATTAGTTAGTTTAATATTTAGCAATATAAAGAGTGTTACTTAATGTTATAGATTCTTTAAAAGTAGAGTTTGCAAGGAAAAATACATTAATTCAGAAAAGATTTTGCGTTTTTCAATTTAAAAAATAATTCCTTGATATGACAGTTTCTTTTTCAAGTAAGGTCTTTTTCAGCGTTCATTGTATAACCGTACATAACATATAATGTACATCTTTTCAACATTATGAGCATTGTAGATTGTTTTTTAACGGCTTCCATCCTGAGTCAAGTGATAAGCATATTCTTATTTGGCAAAGTGGATATTTTGTCTTTTAATAATAATGCCACGATATTCTTTTCAAATTTTTCGATCGTGTAAAAGTAGATAGAGCCAAAGTAGTAATGATTGAAATAGAATTCGGTCCACATCGCTAGTAAGCGAGAACAAAAATGACGTCACACTATTGGCTGCTTCAGGAAAATTATTACTTTAAGTGAAAATTTAAATGTACGAGCGACCATCTATTGAAGAAATTTGTTGTTCATTAAGAACTTCTTGTTCTTTATGAAAAAGAAGTTCGTAAAGATTCACGTTTCACCTCATAGCATCAAATAAATAATTTTTGCACCATTATTGAATCAATGTTTGTCGTACTACAGGAAAAATTACATTAATTTTAATAGAAAAGGTAAATTGACGAAAACTGTTACTTTATCACATTGATTGAAATTCCAATGTTTTTATTTACAGTGCGTGGTTGCGCGAGTGTGCTCTTACGCGGCCCATAACACACCAAAAATAATCCTCAATCATATTCCTCAATCAAACTCAGTCAAATTTATTTGCCAAGAGATCAAGGCCATGTTTCGTACGATAACTTTTACATAAAAATGTGGGATGAATTTATGATATTACATGATCAAATGATTCCTATCAAAGAAAATATTTGAAAATATTTAGAAAGAGAAAATCTGACACATCAAAAAATGACTACAGCTAGCAAGAGAATATGGTAATATGTCTTTTCTACCTCAAAAAGTAAGCCGTTCGTTGATACATTATTTTATTATTTTCTTCCTGCAGTTTACACTAACTACCTCTTTCGCTAATTCTTTTATGATTTGGTTAATATCTTCTCATTTCTCATTTACACATTCCTTATATCCTTTGGCTTTCAAATTTAACATGTAAAAGTTGTGTGATTCTTTTAATTTCTTCCTTCCCCTTTGAGATCTCTTATTTCAGAAATTTTGAAAGTTGCACACGTGCAATATGCAGTTTGCTAGCGAGGGTTGCGGTTTAAGACACCGTGGGAGAGGTCCTTGAAAGGGATTTAAGTAAATAATCCTCGGGTGCGGAGAAGCGGAGGATCTCGTACAATTGTAGTTCCTGGTTTCCAAGTCGCATGCCTCTCCTTTGGTTCCCTGTCGAATTTGGCTGACCTTGGCGTAGAATAATACGGATGATTGGTTTCCACATTTCATCAGCCCTTTCTATCCACTAATTCCTATTCAATAGAGCGTTTGTGATTTCAGATGCCTCAAACTTCCGACAGTAACTAATTTAAATAAATGTAATGAATTTGTATAAAAAGTAGCAAGAACAAATTTCCCTGGCGTGACTTTACGTCGCAGCGCGCTCACAATACGTAGGCGACGTGCTGAGGGTCCGATCTTTACCACGCGCCAATCGTCTAAGGGCGTTCCTTCAGGGTAGATCGTGTTCTTAGCGGACACGTGTCGAGTGACTCGATGGAAGGGTAAAATACAGCGATTGATTGAATAGCAAACGCCATCAAACATTTTGTTGGACTACAGAACCCTGATACGATGACGTTGGAGATTATTTTTAGTGGATAGAGAATACGGGTCCCACGTCATCCGCCATTTTGAAGAAGTCGGCCTTCTTGTAATATGAAAGTTGAAAAAAAGAAGTAACTGACGCCACCTGTTGTTAAAAATTTGAACTAATACCAGCTGAAAGTTTAATAGGTGTTGTAGCCATGTTGGATCTTTCAAATAAGGTAATAAGAGGAGACGTATTGCCTTTTGATTGGTGAATATGGGCGCATAGGGTTATCCCATTATATCTTTTCAAAAGCCCGGTGGTTATTAAATTTTCTGGTGTACAGTTAAAAGTGGCAAAGCGACACGTTTGAAATTGCATTGCGAAATGCGCCAGATAACGTTGACCAAAGCGCAGTGGAGTGCGGGTGGGCGCATAGCTTTATTTATATATTTTTTACAAAAGCGCGGTGGAACAATTAAAAGTGGCCAAGCGCCAAATGGCGTTTAGGAATGCGCCGGATAGCGTTGAGAAAAGTGCAGCGGTGAGGCGGAGTGCTTATGCGCGGCAGCAGTGGGTTGAGGTGGGGCGGATCGGGCCGGTTCGGATCGAGTTAACGTCTTGCCCATGCGCAGCCTTTCAGAGTATAAAATTATAGCTCATTCACGCCATTCACGACAGAGTTAACATGGTTTTGTCACGTTCAGTTATTGCTAATCTTTGCGGTGAGGACACGTTTACAGTCCACACGAAAGTTAGTGAATAGTGTGTACGTGGTGCTTCTTTCTGAACAACGTCTTGCCTCCCAGAAGAATAGCCTCATCCTCTCCTTGAGCTTCGGAAAACGGTACATCGTTGACCTCAAGCACATGGATAAATACATATCACTTGTCGAGAGTAATGTAGTTTCCTCCGGATTCGATGGCGAAAATAGCAGTTGTCGCACGATTAAACGTGTCGACGCTGGAGCAGTTGCAGCTGAAAGGAGAGTTGCGTGTTAAGGCTGAGAGGCAAGATCCATCCATTGTAGCGGATGTTCACGAAATTGACGCGTCCTACCCAGTGCGTACTGAAACTGTTGCCCGTTGAAACTGGCGCCCGTGTGAGGCTTAAAGGCTCTTGTGGGACGGAGTGACCCGTGGTGGGAGCAGCATGCGGTGAAATGGTTGAAGTGACCGTTACAAGACTGCTCTTGAGCATTAGTCTCCACCCGTTCTAAGGCGAGCCGAAACAGGCTCGTACCCGGCAGTGGTCAACTCGTGTGAGGTTTAATGGTTCTTCTTCCATTCAAATCGATACATGGTGTGGTACAAACTGGTTAGAAACCCGTGGTGGGAGTAGATGCTAGTGGTAGTAGGTGGTTGAAGTGATGTCCGTGAGAGATTTAAAAGCTCGTTTGGTAAGAAAAGGTTGGACACCCATGAGAGCAGCATGCGGTGTAGAGGTTAAGTTGGTGCCAACTCCTGCCGTGTGAAGATTAAAGACCCTTTTGTAGGAAGTGGTTGGACATCCGTGGTGTCAGCTCCTGCCGTTGAGACTTGACGTGTGTTGGTGGGCGGGTGATGACGTTGGGGGATGCCTTTGATACTGTTCTACCCCCACAGAGCTGAAAGGCCTTCGTACTTATGGGATGACACGAGCGAATTGCCGTTTCTCCACCATTGTGATGGTTACCCCCTGGAAAAGCTCCTGTACACGAAGAATCCTACTCCGGTGTAATTCATCTTCACTTCTAGGAAAAGCATGATATCGAAAGGTAACTCTTTCCAAGCAAGCCGTATTTACATAAGGCTGCCTTCTGATAGAAAGATAGAGGAGGGAACATTGAAATAAATACGTCCAAGGAAAAGCTACTTCCAGGAAATATACGTCCATAAAAACAATACCTCCCAGGAAACGCCATATCCAGGAAATATATTCCGAGAAAACAATATGTCCCAGGAAACTCAACTTCTGGGAAATATACTGCCGGAATACAGTACTCCCGGGAAAAGACAGGATGCAAAAGCGTGTGAAGCCAACCAATTAAGATGGCATAGCCGCGGACGTGTTAAAAAAGAGGGGTGAAGGCTTTCGCGTATATATAGTCGTCGAAGTAGTATGTTTAGCAAATTACCATAGGAACGTGCTGAACTAGCAACGTACTCTGTGGCTTGGCTTCCGCCAACACAATCGAAACCGTAAGGATATTCCTCTTGAATTATATATGATCACTTATAATAACCCATTCATTTTCATTCTTGGAAACTTGTCTTTTTCCTTGTCTTAAAGATGTCAACTATTATGATATCCAAACTAAATGAGCAAAGCGTCAGAAGCTATTCAAAGGGCGACCTTAAGAGAATATCAAGTACTCGACAGAAAAATTGGAGGACAGCCACAAAATAAGGATCGGTTCTCCTGGATATATATGCCAAAATATTGTAAATAATCACTTGAAGACATTCAGCAATTTAATGCAAATGCTTTGGGGATATATTAATTAAATATTTCAATATTAATGTATTAAGAATAAAACAATGAAAATTTTTCATAAAATAAATATTTTTATTGGAAAAAACCCTGAGAAAATTCCTGGCGTGTTTGATCGACAGAACGCATAAGATATGGGTGGGGTCTAACAAAATGGGCGGAACTTATTAAAATATTGGGCGTGCGAAACCTCACAAAATAATTATTTTTCGATGGGCGAGGCGTCACAAGTAAAAGACCGGTATTTCTCGAAAAGAAATTATCTTAGATTTTTGATGACGATGTTGGATCTTGTGCTGAACGTGTTGGGTGTATTACAACCCAAGATACTTAGCTGCCAACGAGATTTCGAAGGTTCATTCCCGTCATGCTGTTCCTAAAGCTCAGATCGGAGGACAAAGTTCACCTTGGTGTGAAACATGTTGGGTGTATTAAAACCCAAGATACTTGGCTGCCCATGAGCTTTCGGAGGTTCATCTCCGTCAAGCTGTTCGTGGAGATCAGATAAGAGGTAGAGGGCCCACTATCCTGGAGTTCGAGTCTGCAGTTTACAACCGCCTGAAAACATACTGAGTGAGTGGTATACTGGGTAAGCCATAGACTTAGTTTATTTTTTGATAGGATAAAAAACTTATTGAATGAAAAAATGCATGATGGTTTCAAGAACAGCCTTAAAAATCAATGATTTAGTAAGGGTTAAATTTCAAAAAGGATCGGTTGAACTGGAGAAAAAGGATAGGTGTTTTAAGACGAAAAACGTTAAGTTTTGCAAGCGGATAATGTGGATGAGACTTTGGACGTATTATTTGCTAAAATTTTGAAGGGAAAATCTGAGAGCTCTGCAACAGGATCCGGCTGGTCACAAAGAGAAATGTTAGGATTAGAACTGAGGCTCAATCACTAATAACTACTTAAAGGATCGTTGTATATAGATCTACCAACTAAAATCGCATGAACGAATAGAATGATAAATGTACGAAATAATGATGATTTGTTTTAAATACACCATTTGGGCAAAAAAATCATAATATATCCACATCGAGTTCCTCAATACGATACCCAAACTTTTCCTACCGGTTACGATTGGGGTAAAATTATTTACCCGTGGAAAATTTCCAAATTGCAACATTTGAACGTAAAAACAATATCAATTTCTTGGTTTAGATAAAATCAAAATTGTCAATAAAAATCCTCAAAATTGTCACTAAGGAGCTTGAGGCCAACCGTGATCTTCTTTACCAAGCTGAGGGAAAGAAGTCATGTCATTGTTATATAAAAAAATTAAGTAAATTGGTGACTATTCAGATGAGTAAACAAGTCAAAATAATAGTATTATACACGTTGTTAGAAGCACTTATGTATAGTGGAATCTCTTGATACACCTAAGGAAGACTGCTGGAAATTCCCCAACCAAAATTATTCTTCCCGAAGGTAATGCGCTTATTTGAAATTCAAAAATCTTTCACGCACAGTCCAAATCCCATATGTCACATACGAAGACTGAGTGGATCTTACCTAAAATCGCAGGTTGTTCTTCTAAGGACGAGGATTCGAATACCGAAGGAAGTCAGCAGCTTGAAGTGATGCCTTTCCGATTTTCTCTTGGTGGCAAGAATAGGAGAGGTTTTCAACCCTATTTTGTACTAGAATAGAAATTCAGTACAAGTTTTCCTCGAAAAATTTAAAGAAATGTCACTTTTTGTACGAGGCCGGAATAAAAACAACATACCGATGCATTCATTGACTGATGATGAAATTTTTACATTTAACAAAGATTCTCTTTGACATATTTGTGGCATTGAGTAAGGTGAGGATTGTGTGAGGGTCCACGATCGCCTTTCGGGGAACTTGAGAGGTGCTGCTCGCACGCTATGTAATCTTAATTACAAAGTCTACTACTTTCTTCCAATCTTCCTTCGCAATCCATCAAACTATAACCCTCACCTCATTGTATAACACTTAGTATCTGATGACATGAATATCACTTGTATCCCGAACAATGATGAAAAGCATAATTCCTTCTCAAAATATGTATGATCCTACTTTTCTTACCGCTTCATCGACAGCTATAGATTTTTATCATTTTCACTTTCAAATTTGTACTCTCTCTCTAAGGAGGCATTCCAAAACATTTTTGTAGATTCTTCATATGGTCACGCGTACGGGTGTTTTTACATTTGAATACGCAAATGTTTGGGAAAAAATTGAATGATATTAGTCTTCCTTCGAGTGAAAAATCCTTCAGTACGCTGAGGGAAGATACCATAACGAGTGAGGATTATGAATTTGATGAGAAGGTATGGACTGAATTTATTTGCAAAACTTTGGGACAGTATTTCGATCTTTCTTTAAAATTAGACGTTCTTCTTTTAGCCGTAGTTTAGAAAATATTCAGAGTTCATGCATGGCTACTTATGGTTTAAACGCTGCTTGGTACATAACCATACCAGGGCGTTTTTTATTGTGTAAAGGGTATTGAATACCCTTTAAAATGCAATACTTATGCATGCGGCAATTGCCCTTGACCGTTTGTCCTATTATGATATGATCCTCATGTTTAAAAAGGGAAGTCGAGGAGGAATCAGCCAGTGTGTGAAACGATATGTGGAGGCTAATAATGGAACATGGAAAGCTAAGTCTCAACAAATGAGTCTATATTTAACGTAAGTAGACACAAATAATGTGTACGGATTTCCAACGTCACAATGTCTCCCGACGAGAGGCTCCAAATGGATGGAACACGCCAATGTGATGGCTATCCCTGACGATTCTCCTAAGGATTTAATATTGGAAGTGGATTTAGAATACCCGAAGCAGCTGAACGACTTACATACAGACTTGCCTTTTGGTAATGAAACAAAGGTCCCCTCAGGGGAAAAACATTATAACTTAAAGACCACTCTGGACGATAAGGAACGTTACATCAACCATTCCATAGCACTAAAATAAGTAATAGCAGCAGGTATCAAATTGAAAGAGATCCAAAGAATAATCAAGTTTGATCAGTCTCCATGGATGAAGTCATCAATTAACCACATTTCGGAAAAACGGAAATTGGCAGTTCCATTATGACAAGGAAATAAATAAGCTAATGAATAATTCAATCTTTGGTAAGACTATGGAGAATATACGTAATCGAATCTATATTGAGCTCATCAATTTTGAATAAATATTAAATTAAAAGATCGGTAGTTCCTAATTTCTTAATCAAACTAATCTCGTTGCTGTCTACGGAAGTTGTAGTTCTGCGAAAATGAACAAGCCTATCTACATCGGTCAAGCAGTTTTAGACATTTCAAAAATTTTAAATTATGACTTCTTCTATGGACATATGAAGAAGGAAGTATCATTGCTGTATATGGATACGGACAGCTTCATCCTCGAAATGCGTGAGGATTTGTGTGAGGATGTAAAAAAGAATAGCTCCTTAAACGTTACCTCTAACTATCCAACTAACCACCCTTGCTATTCGAAAACTAATGATAAAGTGATAGGGAAAATGAATGATGAACCTGGACGAAAGATTATGACCCAATTTATCGGATTGCGGAATAAGTTTTAGTCCTACTGTGTTTAAGGTGGAGGTGTAGGTTAACGCGCAAAAGGTGTGACGAAGGTCACGATTGATTAAACGAATACATTCGATGACTCTGTCACCTGTTTGAATGAAAAAACTCGCCATTAGAAAGATGACTCTGATTCTATCACTGAACCCATCAGTTGCCCACGGTGGAGATGAATAAAATTGCTTTGAGTTCAAACGATGAGATATGCTACATCTGTGAAAATGGAATAAATACCCTAGCATGGGGTTATTTCAAACTGAGGAAAAGAACGCATGATGAAGCGTTTCCTACATGATAAAGGTAAATTACTTTAAATCCTAGAAATTTTGCCAGTTGAAATAAGTTTTTCGCGGGGCGAGCAGTAACGAGAGGTGTGTTGTCGATACTCTTCGCTACGATCTTGTTTTTTAGCTCAACCAGGGGTGATGTAGACTTATTAATGGCTAATTCTTTACAAAAATATGGCGACCTTAGCATAAGCGATACTTATATTAGCAATAAATCAGATGATATGGATATTTAGGAAATCACTCAGGAAGTTCAGGACTATTATAAATTTAAAGCGGGTGGGATTTTGAATGAATAAAAACCTTGAATATAACGAAAATTCCAAAAAATGGTGTGCAGGATAATACCAGTTTGCCGTTTATCACAACAAGTGGGATAAACAGGAAATTGCCTGGCACTATCCAAAGGTGAGTGATGTACATATGCCGTTTATCGAAGCAGCCTTTAATGCATAGAGTGTGCACCTAATTAAGTATTCAAACAGGATTTCAATAATCCGGATAGAGTAATCATTAACACTCGGGACAAGCATCGGTAATATGCTAAATCTGGTATTTGTCATCCGCTGGATGGACCGGGAAAGGTCCTAGCTCATGCAGAGTTCCCAGCTCCTGAAAATCATCACCTACAGATTCACATAGAGGAAGATTTGTATTTGAGTAAAAGTATACAAAGTTCTGCTTCACCGGATGGGGCATGCTCTCGGCATATCACATTCCAGAGATAGTCGAGCTATCATGTTTTCACTTTATTTACACGATATCCCATTTTCGTTGAAAGAAGATGATATACTCGCCTTAACAAATTTAAATGGGAAACCTGAAATATCTTCAGAGAAAAATGGAGATAATATACGGGAAGATTGAGAGGATGGAGTAGACCCTAAAAAAGAGCACTTAATTTGTCATTGCGACGTTAATTATTTGATAATTTTCTCATTGTTGAGCATGGGTTTTTTTAGTGGTAAATTATATTCAATGATCGATTTAGAGAACAGCAATATGTCATCATTGAAATCACAAAATATCACGGCTTGAATCCCTTTCCTCCCAATCGAACATGAAAACAATTGACGCGATTTATCGCAGACCTTCAGGAGAAATCACAATTTTTACAGGGATTCGATTATCCAATTTTGGCACCCATCCATGGTTATCCTAGGAGGATCGAGGACGTTCGTCTCCCTCGCAATGCAATTATTCAGTCAGCAATAAACATATTCTGGTAGAACTTTCATTTTTACGGTGATGTTTTCGTTATTGAGATTGATGAACGCAGGTTCGAGCCGAAGGAACATACATATGTACAAGGTTCGTCCGGAAAATAAGTGTACTGACTACTGCTTTTTTCCCGCCGCTCCAGGCACGCCCAGCACCGCTCTGACGGACTGCGATTGGAGGGGGTATGTTGGCAAGCGACGCTGAAAAAGGCAGTTACCTCTTAGCTGTGGTGTAGTGTGGAGCTCTGTTAACGCGAACCTCCACGCTCGACCCACGTCACGGAACGCGATGCCGAAGTTTTTGGAGCAGCCAGCGTTATTCCATCAAATTTGCGGTAAAGCTTGGGAAATCGTCTACCGAAACTGTCGGTATGATTAACCAGGCTTACGGGGAGTCAGCCATGTCCAGAAACATGATCTTTCGGTGGCACAAGATGTTCGTGGAGGGCAGAGAAAAGGTCGACGACGAGTCTTCGAGAGGTTCCCGATGATGCCTTCGCGGGAGCGTTCCAGGAATGGGAACGCCGCTGGAACAAGTGTATCGACTCACAAGGGTCCTATTTTGAGGAACATTATCTTAAGATGTGTAAAAGTGTAATAAATTTTTTTTCCTGAGCTCAGTATACTTATTTTCCGGACGAACCCTGTATGTACCAAGTTTCCTCTCATTCCCGCAAAAATTAATTCAGCTTTAAAGTACAAAAATGGGTTAAAATACTTTTTGAGGTAAGGATATTACTATGAATATAGTGAACTCAACAACGCTTTGTTAAGAGCTGGGCCGATGAGTATATCACTCTTCGGAAGTCAGTGCTCAAATGCATCCATTCTATCGAATGTAGTAGATGATTTAAAAGGAGCAGTTTCCAGGCTGGAGAATATGTAAGATAGGTATAAACTCAGCTGAAAGCTGTCTAAATATTTACCGATGTCTGTGTTATTGATGTGGAAACATCCATTCACTTACATTTTTGCTGGACCCTTTGTTGCGGAAAAACGACTTTCGTTGTAAGATTCCTACAAAACATAAGCGATTGAGTGGATGGGAAATCGATAGTCATTTGGTTTTGCAGTCGTAATAATAGACCGAATGCAGTACTGGAAGGAGTAGTTTCAATAGAAGGTTCCAACTGTCGAAAATCCTCTTAAGATACCCACTCTCTATAATAGATGATTTAATGCAAAACTGTTATAACAAAGGTGCCATAGAGCTATTTACGCGAGGATCGCACCATTCCCACATCTCTGTAATACTTATCACACGAAGCTTTTTTTACAAGAGCCGTCAATCTCGAAATATTTCCCTAAACGCAAAATATGTTTTAAAAATACTCGAGATTGATCACAGTTCTGATACCTAGCCGCACAGGTCTGTCCAGAGAATTCCGGTGAGCTTTTGAGGGTTTATAGAGAGGCAACATCAAAGTCATTCACTTATTTTGTTCTCGACCTATTGCAAGAGACGAACGACCGACTAAAATTTAAAACTGACATATTTACAGGGGAGATAACGTCGGTGTCCAAACCATCGGATACGGAAAACTATGAGGAAACGGAAACGCAACAAGCATTTCTTCGGGTCGTTTAAGACTGTAGGTCCAAAGTTGCGAAGATCAATCATAGAATCTGCAAGAGCGCATGAAATAAACACAATTGGCTAGTATTGTCAAAATACTTTGAACGGGAACAATAAAAGTGTCATCGCTATAAAAACGTTAAGTTGTCCTAAAGCATCAATCAAAAACGTCAAATTCTAAGCAAAAGGGAGGGTTTCTACCGGTACTTTTAAGATCTCTTTTGAACGGTTTAGTGGGTAGCTTAATAGGATGAGCCTCCAACGGATTTTACTAATCGAGATTCAGACATTGAATAAGGATAGAACGATGGGAGACATTGCCAGTTTAGGAGAGTAAATGAAGGACGTTTTCAAAGCAAAAAAATGAGTGATTTAAAAAAATGGTATCACTACCGTAGGTTACGAAATGTATATTTCAATTCCGTTAATGAAATCATTGAGCTCATTCCGGTATCGTACGAGGTGGAAGAAGAAGATGAAAGGAAGAGATTGGGTAATACGTTCAAAACAGATGGTAGAGTCCTTTTGAGCGAAGGACGACATATTGGGAAATCGCGGTCCACAGCTTTAAAACGAAGGGCAGGAAATATAAGAGAGAGTCGAGTAACACTGCGCAGAAGAAATCAAGGCAAGCGAGATAGCATCTCCTGCCAAAAAAAAGCAAAAAAAACAGCGCCAAAAAACCAACTCAACCTCTCAAAAATCGCTTAAGAAAATTAAGGCCTCCAGGGTACGTGAAGTGTAAAACACTAAATTAAGTTATATATATTTCAACCCAAAGAATCCCTATAGGTTTTCTACTATAGACTAACTATGGAAGGGAGTAGGAGAGAAAATCAGCAAAAGACGTGTAGGAGAATGGCTGGAAGATCGGGAAACTTATTCGGTACATAAAGCTGCGCGGAAGAAATTTCCTAGGGATAGATATACTCCCATATATATAGATCAAACCTGGCAAGATCAAGGATATGCGAAAGTAAAAAATGCACAATGAGGACTATACTCATCTCCTCACCGTCATTGACATGTTTTCCATGTATAAATGGGCTGTTCCACTCAAGAACAAGTCCGCCGAGAACGTTATCAATATATTTCGAGTAATTCTAAATAAAAGAAAACCTTTGAAAATTCAAAGCAATAAGGGGACTGCATTTTCAAACGAAAAGTTTAAACGCTTCCTTGGTTATCGTGGATTAAAATTTTTTACCACCAATAATCCCGACGTGAAAACCGCTGTAGTAGAACGTTTCAATCGCACCCTAAAGGCAAGTATGTACAATTTTTCACATGATTTAATACCTTGAAATATATAAGCTTGCTACCGAAAATGGTGCAAGGATAAAACGACCATATACATTACAGCACAGGTGTGGCTCCATCAAAAGTGAGTGAAAGAAACGCCTTAATGATGGCGCGTCGTTTAACGTCGATTAATTTAAATAATCCAGGATTTCCAGTGGGCATTTTGTTCGAATATCAAAGGAAAGATTACCTTTCGCTAAGGGATGCACGCAAACTTTATCCAGAGGTTTTCAGAATTTGGAAAATAGATAATACACCGATTCCCACACACCGTTTTTTAGGATTCAACGCAGAAAGTTCGAATATTTAGTTACATGAAGGGGTACGATGGTGATTTCAACACTTGGGTCTCAGCCTCAGAAGTACGAAGGTTGAAATTTTTGACTTTTTCGTAACTTTTTAAAGCGATAGCTCTTTGAAGTTTTTTTCACACTAACAACATTGCCCATTTTCGAAAAAATATTGCCTCAACGTATATCTGCGGGAGATGACTGGAAGGTAGGCCTCACTGAAATTTATTTCCCGAATCTTAACATACCATCCAAGGGGAAACCTGAAGTAGTACCTTAAACAGAAACTGATGGAGCATCATCCGCACCATCCACAGAGCCTCCACATGTTCCCAGAAAGTCAGATTGTTCAGTCGTAGAGGTTTAAGTTTAAGAGGATGTAGTCATACATTTGGAAGCTAAAAAGTATCATTTAAAGCGATTGTTTAATGAAATTCATCAAGCAATGCCGATTAAATGAAGATAGGAATACATCTCTGCGCTACGTTTTTGGTTTCAAAATAAATTATCACATCCGAGAGTAAACCTACTCTTAAATGCTCTTCATTTGGATGCCCCTACACCATAGATATCGAAAGGGTTGGTGATATGCCGCTATCATTCAACAAATACACGATAAGTGAACTACTTACTACTATTAGAGAATATATGAACGAGTACGGTAAGGATTAATCTGACGTAAAATTAATGAGGGCATTTTGAGAAATTTCCGCTCCCAGCGCGGTGAGGAGGCCAACTCGAAAACGAAAATTGACGGAGGGTGATGAACCCTATGAACCAGAGCGTTTCACTAGTCATGTGTTTGTGTACCTAGACGTAATATCACTACAATTCCTCGGGGATACGATGGCAAAATGTTAACGGGACGCGGCAGATGATAAAGGAAATCATCAAATTTTTATTCATCCCTATTGGACACAATGGCAGTTAAATTGAGGAATATGATGGGATTACCTTTATCCATTTAAGGACAGTATCAACTCATCGCCTGTCGTGTCGCATTTTATTAGGAGATTTTAATGATATATACATGGATAAAATGTACATGATTCATTCGTTAACAGGATGTCGAAGGATGGAGATCGTTACCACCGATATTTTAGTGCGGTTGGAGGCGGCGATCAATTGTATAGAGCCAGTTATTTTAAAGAGCGGGGTAGAGGTCTAGGGAATATTTCAGAGGCATTTGGAAATTCGTAAAACCTTGGGCTACGCAAGATATAAAAGCCGTAGGTAGAGAAGTTAGACATACGGGTATAAAAAGGGAGATCAATGAAGTTTTCCAAACGCGCTACTTAGAGGCAGTTAACAATTTGAAAATAAAAGTGGAGGATAAAATGAGAAGGATGGCTGGAGCAGGTTTACATGCCCCAAAGCGAGCTTGAATAGGTCGTGTTAAAACAAAAAGAAAAAATGTCGGAAAAAGTAGGTGGAAAGCGAAAGAATTTCAGTAGGAAAAGGTTAAGGTGGGAGATATTTTCACTTAAATAGTTCGGTGGTAGATGTGTTTGGTTTATTAAAAGGTTTTTCTCCAAAATTTTAGTCCGAAAACGGAAAATGGAAGAATACATCCCGGAAGCTTTGAAACTTTTTAGTGAACCATTACTGCAAACGAGCTAGATTGTTGCTAGATTGTTTACAGTAGCCTATAAACCGATCGTTTCTCTCGATAATTCCCGCGAGGTTCGTTTTTCGGTTAGGGATAGTGGTGATCGAAACAGGTGGAATAACTCTGAATTTGAAAGTAAAGTTGTGCAAGCGCTACGGTACAGATTATGGAGAAAGTGATAATAAACAGCCGGAATTGGGTAAAAACCTTCAACATTCGATCAATGTCAAGTTTATTTCAATGGGGTCCGAATGACCTCAGAAAATTATCCATATCGTTTTTACTTGGAAAACATGTTAAATTACGGCGTTGATGCTTCGCGCACTCACCTCGGATGTAATGGATGGGTTTTCGATACTGGTAACGATTTCGACCTGACCCCTTTCAACAAAGCATTCGAGAAAAGAAAAGAATGGTTCGCAAATAGCAATATTGTAGAATATGAAGGAAGATTACACGTTGACATTTTAAATACTCCAAGAAAACTTCTAAGTGGAGTAAACGTTGAGATCGTTCTGACGATGGCAGATTTGGCGTTTTGCATCAAGGAAAGTGAAACCTCTTTAACTCTTAAGATTTTAGACACTACGCTCTTTCTCCTGCATCATGTCATAATTCCCTCAGTTTTATTATCTCATGAAGATCTATTGAAAAGACAATCCATATAAGCGAACGGCAGTTAAGACTTTCCCCTATTCCAGTATTATTGATTCAATTGAAAATGAGAACATAATTCTCGGTGAAATCACTTTCTGCCTATTGGTGGTAATGGTAGATGGTGATGCATTTACGGGGTACAAACAGAAAAACCCATTTAATCTAAGACATTATTCAATAAATGGATTCAACTTATGCGTAAACGGTACTTCCATACCGTTGAGTTGTGTGAAAACGAAATTCCACTGCGAAAAGGAAAGTTTTGCTACCCACGCTTTCCTTCAACTATTCAGCCTTAGGTACGTGTTCTAACCGGTTTACGGTAATGTGAGGTTTGAAGCTAACTTTGCAGTGAATCTTACAAATTCCATCACTCTCATCAGCTATGCTGAGTACAATGCACAATTCAGGATTGATAAAAAAAAGGCTTACAATCCTTAGATAATTTGAGTAGTCATTATGCAAACAGATGATTTCGAAGACGTTTTATCTGGAAATCCTAGAACGAAACCCGAGTTTAGAGGTGTTTTCCAATCGGTTCCACTACCCGTCCGTACAAAGGGTGGCATTAATATGGTCAATTTAGATCCTGCGTAACAACCGGGGATACACTGGGTCGCGGTAAGCGTGTTGAACAGAAAACGTTCGTAGAACAAAAGTGTAAACATCGGTTGGTTGACGAAGTGGGCTAAACCATGCGTGGAAATTTTCTCTTGGGGTAATCCGTGAGACTAGACCCGGAAAAGTGGAAAAGTCAGAAAAACTACGTAGCCTCCGATACAGACTATTTTGAAACTTCAGTGATTTCTCCGTACGTGGATTCAATTGTCCTATTTTTGAAATTTATCGGTAAACCTCGCGTACATTTGGGGAGTAAGAACACTCGCGTAGCTCTTTAAGCTGAAGATTGGATAGCATCAGTAAATTCTTTCGAGACGATTGGCTAAGCTCTTGATTTAGCCACTCAAACGAGTAATTTGGTAATCAGCCATTTGAACAATATTTCTAAGGCGTTGAAAGATTCGGGTATCGAGGTGTGGATCAGTTTTTGTAACGAACAATGTAGCGTCTTGAGAGCGAGATTCTCAGTGGGGTAAAAATGCAGCACCGTTCGAAAGTTTACCCAATAGGCGCATTTGTGATCGATGCATTGATACTGGACTGTCAAGCTCTAGTTTGGAAGACTGATGGGTTGAATGAATTCATAGTTAGAGAACTGGCTATCGAGGATCTCGAACATGACCGATATGAGTCTTTAGTGTTCCCGTTACCTCTTGAATATTTGAAGACTATGAAAATACGCGATGGGTGTGAAAGCATCACCACGGGATACCCTCTGATGTGGGGGAAATAACATACAATGAACTGTATCAAGTTCTTAAAGTAACGATAAAAGTTCCGCTTAAAACTATATCTTTGTCAAAGGCATTGAAAAATGTAAATTCTTCTTTAAAGCTTTACATCGCAATGTGTTCGAAGTAGAAAATCTTAAAAATGTACCCTCTAAAGTTTCTTTAACCATTAGCAGTGTGCTTATTAGCTTTTCATGAGACGAATAGATACGCGTGCGCAGTGAAAAACTGTATTAGATTGGAAAAATGGATTCGTTCTCATTTTTCTAAGAGCAAAATATTGTTAAAATTGGAAGCTGACGAAAAATTGAATGTATTTTTATTTTAAATTGTATCTTACTCATTATTATTATTCTATTACAAATTGTAAAAGTTATAATTTCTTGTTTTTAATTTATTTTACCCTTTAAAGCAATAAAAAAAGAATATGTTAAACAATTTTTTAATTAAAAAATTTTACATCTCAAATGAACCGCTAACAGTGCTCGCAGTATCATATTCTCGTCAACAAAGTTGGACTGAAGGTTACAACTGTCCAAATTGTAACGAATTCGTCTCCTATGAAGGCTCAGTTCTCACAGTGTCCACACTTCTACTGCTATTGCTGTCTATATACTCCAAAAGGTACAGATGAGCACAAGCCTCCAGTATGGTTTTCTACACATTATTCTCAGAAATCAACTGTGCACTTGGTATGCGACGTATTGCACCGAGGAGTACAGTGTGAGTTATGTTGAATCTACGACAAAATATGACGGCGAGAGAGCGATGGGGCGTGTAACAGGGAGAATTTTATAACAAAATCCGGGAGTGAAAAGACGCGGAGTGGGGTGAGCGCTACACATCCGGGCGAGCACTACATCCGGTTCGGAAAGCGCTATTCTCACGGGAGTGAAAAGACGCGGATTGGGGTGAGCGCTATACAGCCTTTTCGGAAAGCGCTTTTCTCATAACAAATTTTGTCGTGGACGGAGCTTGGCGTTCACTATTGTTTTGCGGACATACTCTTGAAATGCAGCAGAATCGGATCGAGATACTCTTGGAAGATTAGAAAGCTGCTCGCAAAGCGTAAGGAAGAGATAATAAAGGAAGGTGGTGACCTTTGGTGTCCCTGTCTCCAGTGTATTTTCATTCAAAATTCTCGTCACCAGAGTTTGCCTAAAGTTTTGAACTGTCTAAATTGTAATGAATTCGTAACCTGCAAAGGATATGGGGTGGATTACCTTGTTCAGCCTGATCGCCGCTCGCAAGTTTTGGAAGAAATTAAAATTATCAACAAAGTCCAAAAAGACCGTTTACGCAATGCACTTCTGTACGATTTTTTCTCGACACTCAGACCAAATGGATAACGATCTAAATAAACATTAATTTTGAAATGACGCATCACGTTCTTCAATTGTTTTTTTACGGTCTAGAAATTCCAAGATGGCGTGCTTCAGGAACGGCATAAGCATCTGACCCGATGTCATCTTGCATTGCGCATCACGTTCTTCAATAGTTTTGTTACGGTCTAGAAAATCCAAGATGGCATGTTTTTTCTTAAGCTTCTGAGCCAATTCTGCCGGCTGCATTGCGTATTCAGTATTGCGCACCCAATCCGATCCGCCCCGCCCCCACCTGCTGCCATCGCGCATGCGCACTCCCCCTCACCGCTGCGCTTTTGCCAACGCTATCCGGCGCATTTCAAAACGCCATTTGGCGCTTTGCAACTTTCAACTGTTTCACAAAGCTCATGCAAAAAAACATTTGAATAACGCTATGCGCCCACCCGCACTCCACTGCGCTTTTATGAACGCTACACGACGCATTTCGCAACGCAACTTCAAGCGTGGCACTTTGCAACTTTCAACTGTTTACCATAAAATTGAATAACCACCGCACTTTTCTCGAAAAACAATTGAATAACGCTATGCTGCCACTATTACCAATCGGAAAGCTATACGTCACCTTAAATTACCTTATTTGAAAAATCCAACATAGCCGCAACACCTTTTTCGACTTTCAACTGGCCTTAGTTCACCTTTTTAACACCATGTGGTGACACTTTTTTCGATTCAAACGTGGCGCTTTGCCACATTCAACTTTTCACCAGAAAAACTACCCCAGTTTTTAAGGTGCGCAATCTCTTCAAAGATGGTCGAGAGAGTATGGAGTCCCGCACTTGGCGGCTATTGACGTCAAGAACCGACAATAACGTGCGACGTGTGCGTAAATTGCTGAATTCAGACCGTCGGTTGATTGTACGAATGATTGCAGATCGTATATTGACCATAATAAGATGACAGTGCACACCGCTGCCAATGAAAATCGGGCGATGCCAAAGATCTGCGCTAAACTTGTCCGAAAGGTCTTAACGGGCAACTAAAAGCGGAGCCAAGTGTCTGCCTGCAAGAAACTCAGCACGCATTGAAGAAGACCTCAAATTTTCGGAGAGTCTCGACTCGGCATCAGCAGACTTTTTCCATTCCGAAAAGTAAAGCCCAGCTTCCTTCTAAGGACTTAACCATGGAATCCTAGGTCCCGTCAAAAAAGCTTGCACACATACCCTTAAGGACCTTCTACCTACCGGGGAGCCTTTGAGTCGTGGAAACACCTGACAGCAACAATTTTTTGACGCTCAAGATACGTACTTTGAAGAATTTTGAGGTATTGAATTAGCAATTTTATAAATAAATTCATTTTTCCAAAACCTTTTCTGTTTCCTTTTTAGTAAACATCGTATTTACGTGATGCGTTCAAAAAGTAAGAACTTTTTTTGCTCTAAAAACTACAAAATTCCGTGCTTGAACTTATTTTTTATGAAATACGTGACCTTCTGTTTTTGCTTATATCATTTTCCGTTGGTGAGAAAATGTTTGTATTTAGAGAGCAATTATTTTAATCCCTTTTCAAAGAACGGCAACGCCAATGTTCATGTGATAATCATTTCGTACCGTAAGGAGGAAATTCATGACGAATGGTAAAAATTGGGGTGGTAAATGGACAACCTCATTACTACCTTCCAAGTCGAAGTATATTCGAAAGAAAATTTATCAAGTTTTGATTCGACAGGCGAAAATCATCTGAGTTGATAAAATAGATTTTAAAGAGCATCCCACGCACACAATTTTACCATTTCTGATAAGATAAATCGCGGTAAATATACTTATATTTGAAGTCACGGAAAAGAAACCCATTCAGGTGGTATCCACTACCGCTAGCTTCCTTCTTCTGCCCTGAGGGCAACGCGAACCATTTGCATTTCTGATGCAGGCCCATGCGTTGGAAAGGCGAGAACTTTTGTGAACGCTGCTGCGTTTTCCATCATAAGAACAGTTTTGACGCCACATCTATAAAAATCAGTTTTTTACAGAAAGTGACGCACAAAGTTTCAAGCGAGATAAAGAATTGTATCATGTAGTCGCCAGATGAATGCCATCCTTCAAGAAACTTGTTTGGATATTTAAATAAATAAAAAGTGACCATAATGTACTTAATATAACTTCCGAGAAAGAAGAAATGTTCTCCGCATTCAAAAGCGAAGACGTCTCCACAACAGTTGTCAGCAAGATTGCCTCTTCTTCCTCGACCTCGTCGAAAACACTTTGCAGCTATGTCGCTACCGCCACGCACAGTAATCATCGCCTTAGGTGTGCCCGTGCACCAATGCGAAAAGGGTGTTCAAGGCGATAGGAGGTCACCCGTAATCGAAGTGGTGGCATGCATGTAATGCCTCCCCCACAAGGACCTTCACGCCGGCACGTACCCTCCCCAAAGCGACTTCACACCTCAAGTTGCGGCATTCTATCGTTCATTCCCAGCGCCGTCGATATTTTTGACAAATGAATCAATGATGATAAGTACTTCGGACATATCAACACCGCCAGGTTTCATGGAGAGGCCATCGCACGTGGTGCTTCCCCGGAGGGATTGCCATTTGCCGCGCGATGCTTGTTTCATTTCCGTTTTACGTCACCCCCGAATCCCCTTCCCACCCTCCTCCTCCCCCCCATCCCCCACGAGAGACGTGACGCACGGGGGGAGGGGGGCGTAAACCCCCTTATTTATGGCACCCCCGTAAGTTACGTACGTACGTGCATCGCACCCTCTGCCCCCTCCACGGAGGGGTCTGCTCGCCGGATCGGGGTCCAGGGGCGAGGGCGGGACTGGTTGGGAGGACGGGCCTAGGGGTGGCTGCCGGCCCTGCATCCACTCGCCGGGCCCGCGAGTCGATAGTCTGTTCTAAAAGACGACTCGGATCATCAAGTTAATTATTGCCTGGTTGGCAGCGGGGGCGGGGGTGGGAGGGGATGGGACCCCCTGCACGCGGAGTCTGCATCACCGGTGACGGGATCTCTCCCTCCCTCATTCCCTCCTCTCGCACACACGCACGCACACCGGCGTGAATCCCTCCGCCCCCAGAAATTAAAATCATCTCGAGCAACACGGAGAAGGAAAATATTCCGCCTTCCGTCTCTCCACCCCTCACCCGTGTGTGTCACACTCACGCACGCACACGATGGGCGGTGTGCGAAAGGGAGGGGGGTCATACTTTTTCGTCAGGAGCGGCGGGTGGAGGGGGGTCCAACCCCACCCTCTGATGCCCCCCGCGAATGTCTCTCCCCCTCCTCCCCCTCCCTCTTCCCCTTTACCCTTCCCCTGCCCGAAATTCGCGCGTGTGAGCATTGATCCGGGCGGTGTGACGTCAGTGATGACATCATCAAACACCCCGATAATTCGCCCCTCCCCGTGAGACAACTCTCACCTCCCCTCTCCCTTTGCCTGGATGCCCGGGATTCTCTCTCTCTCCGACACACACACACCCTGCCCCACCCTCCCCTCCCACACCCTACCCTCCCCCCCTCCCAGCCTTCCCCTCGCATTCACTCCCTCGAAAAACCCATCCGAACACTGTGCCGCTGTCTTCTGCTCCCGTTGCTGACCTTGCCCCCTCCGACCCCCCCTCTCGCCTTCTCCCCCCCTTCCCTCGCGCGCGTGTCCTTGCCGTGCGCCTTCTGCGGCGGGGGTCTCTGCTGTGCGGTGCTGCCTTGGTTGGATGGTCCTCGGTCAATTATTTGCGCGCGGCACGAAAAGAGGGTACTCCTCGGCGGGTTGCGTAGGAGGGTGGGCGAAGGGAAACGGTTTGCGACCGCCGTCCGAACCCCGATGATGCTCGGCCGCAGACATCCACTGGACACGTGGACTTCTGGGACTGTTGAGCTTGGTCGCGAGAAGAGAGCATGCATGACGCTCGGGTCGATTTGCCACGCCGCGTTTTCGCGAAGCGACGAACTGCTCACTTTTGTAGATCTCGGGAGGCCTTAAGAGCGGTTGGTGGACCAACGATTTCAAGAAACGCCGTATCAACGCAGAAATCTGTATGTTAAAACTCATTGGTCCTCCTCATGGTTTTTCAACCCAGTTCCTTCGATGCTTCCGGTTCGATCCTCTCGTTTTGGGCGATAGTTTTATTTTGCAATTTGAAATCCTTGACTTTTGTTTACAGATTTCATTCAATCGTATTATCATCACCGTTCCACTAATTAAGAATTATTTGGAATTTAGTTGGTTTGCACACCTTTGTATTTCAATTTAATTCAGAATGACTATCAGTCGTTATTACTGCATCCATGATGAAATGCCATGGCATACGAAAAAGCCTCGTGGCACCCAAGTTCAGGACTTGAATCCCCCGCATGAATATTCGCACTTCCTACGATGTGCTATGAATACTTGTGGATGTGGGATTACCTTGAAGAAGGGATCAGGCAGACAGTTGAACAAGAAACTTAAGCAGCATGAAGTTGATACTGATTTCTCAACGTAATTACGCCACTTGATGGATTATTCGAATGATATTCATTTTCATATATTTTTGTTATCCAGTATGTATATGTATACTGAATCGGATACGATAATCATAACCAAGGCACTCTCGCTAAGCAGCAAATTGTATCAGATATATTATTTAACGAAATTATTTCAAGAGAAAAGATTTTGAACCCGAACAATATGTGTCATCATCCCATCAAATCCGATTTTATCATTTTTAGAGCATAAACTATTATAGACCAAATTGAATGTTAAACGTTCATTAATGCATGAAATTGACCCAGTAGGATGTGATTTATGTGTGAGACTTGTTCACCTATTACATCGTCCAAGGAAAATGCCGATAAAAAGAATCGCCCTTTGAAAAGATACCGATATGTGTCTTGTGATCTGGAAAGTCGAGAGGGGAAAGCTTCATTACATTATCCCGAAAACTTAGTGCAGTACTCTTCTAATTCTAGCTCTGCTCGTGGGCTCAGCGTTTCGGGATAATGGATCACTTACCTTTGTGCGCACGCACCCACGGACGCACATACGTTTAAATTTCACATGCGAAAAAATGACACGGTCCCATTCAACCAGTCGTATACACATGTTCAGAGGAACGCAGGGGTGATGCGCATTCATCGACTTCGACTGTCTCAACCTCCCGCCGCCCCTCGGCCACCGCCGTTATCCGCGCCCCGCCCGTGACCCCCACTCCTCCCAGCACCCCTCTCCCCCCCTTCCAAAAGCCCCCCTCCCTCGAGTGAAACCCCAGGAGGGATGCAGTGCAATTGGAATGCCCGGTGCGCCGTAATTGCGTTTATTTTTAGATCCACCTCGGGAGGGGTGGAGTGGTGGGTATGGGGAGGGGGTGGAGAGGGAGGGGACTTGGAGAGTGAGAGAGAAAGCGCGTCGTCATGTCGTCTTCGTCCCCCCCTCTCCACCTCCCGTTCCCCCATTCCATATTTTAGCTTTAGAAACGTCAGCATGGTGTCGCCAACTGCGCGGAAGTTTACGTTTTTGAAAAATTATTTCGCTCACTTCTTTCCTTGTTCTTTGGAAAAGCTGCTAAACATCAATCTCTGTCCATCTGAACTTAATTTTCATTCCGGCACAAAAAGAACTTGGGCCCTTGCCGTGCGCCAAGGGCCGAGATCACATGTACGCATCGGAATGGAATATATATATATATATAAAGGACTTATCTTGGTGAAACTTTTCTTTATTTTTCAATGTAGTCTCCCTGTACTCTAATTTACTTGGGCCAGCGAGATCCCGAAGCCTTGATCACATCTTGTAAATTAGATTCCTTCAGGCTAGCAAAATACCACCCCTCTACTTTGGCTGTTAGATTTTTGTCTGAAGAGAATCTTCGTCCACCGAGGAAAATTGAAAATATCTTCGTTTATTCTCACGATATTATCGCTGCAGAGTTCAAGATTTTACACTAAGATGGCGTGTGAAGACACATCATAAATAATATCCACCGATATAGCTTATCTCCGTCGAATCTCACATCCTGTTCCTACCTTTTATCTCTTACCTTTACCTTTTACTTTTCCTGCCTTTTACCCCTACCAACCCAAATTAGTCTGGTGTGTATTCACTCCCTGCCACACAAACTAGCCGTGGCTTGCAGGGCACTAAAAAATGCTAAATACTAAGAAGAGATAGAAATCTGATGGAGCTAAATCAGGTGATTAAGGCGGGTGTGGCAACAATTCATATCTTGGTTCACGTATGTTTTCCACGGCACAACATTAGTGTGTGGGCGTGCATTGTCTTGATGAAAGATGACTTTCTTCCTTACCGAACCTGGCCTTTTTTTAGTGTATCTTTTGCTGTAGTTGGTTCTTAAGGATTACCTATTACTACGCGGGAACCTCGTTCTGCTGGCGGGCGCTGATATCTGGTGGTGATTCAGAGAAAATTTACAAGCTAACCTATTGCAATGGGAGGACAGGAGGGAGACCTTACAGATTTGCAAGGACCAAGAAGGGACGCTGGATTTTAGTTATGTTACCAATGATTTGACGGCGGTTTTAGGGGATCCCATAGACCCCGGATAGCATTCTTTGGACAAAAAACTAATTTTTTTCACCATTCTGTGACTCTAAGCTTCGGCTAACAACCGATAGTATCACATATATAATCGGCAAACATTAAGTTCGATGTAATTTAAGAGGTGAGTTTATTTACTTTAAGAAGTTGTCATGCAGAAGACAAATGAAATAGGTAAGGAGCCATGACATCAGCGCGTTTTGCAAACCGCCATCCATTAAATACGCAACACGGCACTGGCTAGCTGCACAATACTTAGTAATTCCCCATTTCCCGGCATGGCGGCAGTAATTACCATAAATCGTTACCATTATATCTATATACGATTATGGCCATGGTGATTCCTCATGATTCAAACGGCACACACTGGCAAATATCGTGCAACGTATTTTAATTTTGGAAAATCATTAGCTTGCGCATCAAACTACATTTTCTCGTTATGAGATTTCAAGGTCTTTTACTTCCTCGCCAGCTAATATTTAAGTTTGAGATATTGGCTCTGAAGTGGATGGCAATGATTTGACCTAAGATAGTTCATTCACTACATAATCTCAGAAGTTTTTATTCCGTTATCCTGAGTCACAGTTAGTCGTGGGAGAAATATTTCTATTGTAAATTATTATTTCGGCTTGCATTTACATGGAATAGAGTGGCAATATAGGCCCGTAAATCCTGCAGCACAGAGATTACCTTTTCAAAACTATACGCCCCTCGTTTGAGAATATCGGTCCCTGAAAAAAGTCAAATTTTTAATTAATTTGAAAAAATAATTTAAATATTCTTCGAAATTTCTCTCCTTAACTGCTTATGGTGATAAAAAAAGCTGCGTAGTGACATTTTGATATTTCTAGTATAAATTTCATAACGGTATCATTTAATTTTTGAGTTTCCGATGAAAAAATACAAAAAATGAATAATTCACAAAAGAGTAGTACACTAACAAAAGTAAGTTTTTATTTCTTAAGCTGAAATTAAAGCAATTACTACCTTGATCAAAAAGTTCCCGGAATAACCACCGTGTGGCGCTCCCATCGTTCCGATTTGAGTTCTGTTTTTTTTGTTAAATTGGTACATCTGTTTTTGATATTCCCTTTAAATCTTAGTGTCATAACTTGACATTTGCAAAAGTTACGTAGCCAAGAGTACATCTATCTCTGTGTGTGTTGGCGATTTTTTACAATTGCAGAAATGGATTTAAATTTGCAACAACGAACTTGTATTAAATTTTGCGTAAAAAACGGATTTAGTGGCGCACGGACGTTGGAAATGTTGGAAAAGTGTTTCGGCAACGATTCTCTAAAAAAACGGTCGTTTACCAGTGGCACGAGCGGTTCAGAAGTGGTCGTGAGTCAATCGAAGATGATGAACGCAGTGGCAGACCATCGACATCGAAAGTCGGTGAAAAAATTGATAAAGTAAAAGAAATGTTGGTCAATAACCGCAAATTAACCATCAGAGAAATAGCGGAGGACTTGAACATTGCCTATGGATCCGCCCAAGACATTGTGGTTAATGATTTGGGTTTCCGTCGTGTAGCAGCAAAGTTGGTGCCAAAAGAACTCAATTTCATGCAAAAAAGAGACCGTGTTGACGTCGCAAAAGACATGATTTGCGAGGCTGAATCCGATCCCACATTCATCAAAAGGATCATTACTGGAGACGAGACGTGGGTTTATGAGTACGACACGCAATCCAGACATCAGGCAAGTGAATGGCGTTCACCAAATGAGCCGAGACCAAAAAAACCACGTCGTTTTCAGTCAAAAAAGAAGGCAATGCTGACGGTTTTCATGGATTACAACGGTGTAGTGCATCATGAATTTTTGCCAGAAGGCCAGACAGTAAACAAAGAGTATTATTTGGGCGTTATGAGACGTTTGCGTGAAGCAATTCGCCGAAAGAGACCAGAAATGTGGGCAGAAAACTCGTGGATTTTGCACCATGATAACGCACCGTCGCACAGTGCTATCATTATTCGTAATTTTTTGACGAAAAATGCAACAAATACCATCCAACAGCCACCGAATTCACCTGATTTGGCTCCCTGTGACTTCTTTCTGTTCAATCGAGTTAAAAAACCATTACGGGGAACGCGTTTTAGCAGCCGAGAGGAAGTAATGGAAAAATCGCAGGAAGCACTGATGGACATACCGAAAACCGAATATAAAAAATGTTTCGAGGATTGGATCAAGCGCTGGCATAAGTGTGTTGCAGTCGATGGGGATTACTTTGAAGGGGGCAATATAGATTTAGATGAATAAACTTGTATTTTTAATTTTCTGAATAAATTCCGGGAAATTTTTGATCGAGGTAGTATTTCATTCAGTTAAAAGGTACTCCAATTACAACCAAACTAAACCATTGGCATGAGTTATGTAGCAGTTGAGGTGCAGAGATAATATTCTTGAGGTTTACAAGTTTTGAGGAAAAATATCGGTCTCATAACTTAATTGTGTTTATTAAGTTAACTTATTCACATACGCAAAAATTATTGAATTAATCGTTTCAATAATAAAATAAAACGAATTTGTAACCACTCAGCGCTAAAAAAGTTAATAAATATCGAATACAATCAATGCTTTGCTAATTCTTCTCAGGGGGTGAGAATATATCGCAAAAACGCACAAGGTCACCTATTTTAACGTTGACACGACTCAATTCAATACAAACTGTCTGGGTTGATAGAAAATATTTAGATGGCAATGCATTTCAAAAATTATGTAATTTATAAAATGATAACTAACACCGACCAAGTGGAAGCATATCCGATCGATATTAATTTCAGCAAACCCTTTTCATTTATCAATTATTTCAGCAATATCAAGTAAATACTGAAAAAATATTGTAAACTTAAGTAATTTTTATTCGCCATTAATAGCATTAGTGCATTAAATTTAATTTCAATTTATTATTAATCTTATGTATCCTTTGTTGCTAGACTACCTGCTGCTAGACTGCTCTTCTCTCGACACGGCCGAGTGAGCCAAGGTGAATGAAGGGTGAATAGTTTCTGCGAGGAAATAAGTGTCGCGATAAATACGTAAACAAGGCAACGAAAGTAAAGAAGACAAGAAATTTTCATCCTTAAGGCTTGAGTTGTTTCTAGCGATTCCATAGAATTGCCGAATGGAAGTGGAATTCGTTAGATTTGCTATATTCAATTCGCGTGCCATTGGTACGGATGCCGTGATGTGGTCGGATCCAATCCACAAGACACGACCTCTCGTGTATCCTGGAGCACACGCCACACGCACTACTTTGTAAGATGCGTGTCGTCTAAGTGCTAGGATACTTCCTGGCTGGTGTGTGCGGAATATGTTAACCGGATTTGGAAATTCCAATTTGAAGCGCTTGAATTCATTCGTGATCCCTCGCTTCATTTATTCGTGACTTGCTCGCACACCTCCATCTTCTAAGTGTTTCAAACAATGCGGTACCAATTCCCATTAAGGCAACCCATGCATCAGTACATACTATATACACATAACTCATAGTTTCAATTGTTCCAGGTTCAACTTTGTGGAAGTTCATGTTCGATGACGCCTACGCGTTGAAACTAGTTGTACGTAAATAAAGAACAGTAAAAATATACATTGTGTTCTTCAGTTAATGAATTCATAGGTTGTTCACAGACACGTTCGGACAGATGAAGTACCATCATGTTATACATATATCAGGCATTAATGGTGTCCTCAAAAGGTCAGTTACTATCTACTCTTGGACTTTATACATTTTGCTTCCTTCTTGTGGATGGAAAGGCATAATGCCATATTCTCTTGCTAGTTGTGGTCCTTTTGTGATGTATTATTTTTGCTAGTTTTTCACTATCTTGAAATGTTATCCCCTTATTAATTTATGAATACAAGAACTCTTTTAACCTGGATATTTTGAGAAGCAAATTTAATTTTACTAAGGTTGAGTTTATGCTGAATTTTATTAGGTATTTTCATCACTACCTCTCCTTTGGTGAGGTCTTCGTTTTGACCATATAAGGATCTTTTAATCCCGTAACCAAGTTATCTAGATCTTCTTAATGATATATAAAGACCAATTTGTTGGTTTATTAAGGGCTTTAAATTAATAAAGGGCAGTTGAAGATGATTAATTAGTGGCAAGCCACTCATATATTCACACTTTTCATCTGATTATGGGTAACATATATTTGTTTATGCATTATTCATTTGGTTGATTGAAATATGAAGTATTGATGAATGATTCACATTTCTTTGATTTTTTGTCCAATTTATTGCCACAGCAGGGCTAAGATTCGGCCGTCTTGTCGGTAATTATTCATTCGTTTTCACGGGGTCTCATAAAATAATAATGTTACGCTTGTTTCGGCCACACGATCTCATCCGGATTAAGAACAGTATCGCTTATATGAATAGAGGAGAAAAAACGTTGTCACAGGGAACGAATATTAGTGTTTATTATTTTGAGTGTGCTTTGGATGGGATTGTTTTGAATGAAGTGGCTTCATCATCTTGAGTGCGCGCCAGGTTTTCTCATGATTGACCTCAATGTCTTCCGGTCTTGAGCCACTCTCTTAATTTCTTCATACATTCTCCCAGACTCTTCCTCCCTCGTCCTCTCTTCCCCACTATCATTCCCTATAACTCAGTCGTCGACGATTACTCATTCTTCGTGCAATACCCCAGACAACCCATCTTTCTTTTCTTGATTCTCTTTACCCATTCTCTACTTTATCCAAATATTCGTAGCACCTCCTAAATATTTACTCCATCCTCCTCTCGATCGACACTTTGAAGGTCTCCGTTCTTTTTACTTCATCTTCCCGCAGAGGCTTTGTCTTTCCTTCGTACAGCATCACATTCTAAATGTAACTTTTCGTCATTCTCTTCCTCAGATCCTTTTTCAAAGGTCAGCATTATAGTTTCTTCTTTCTGCTTGATCCCTTTTTTCCACAGCTATTATTGATTTCATTTTCTTTGAACGGGACATATCTTCTCCGGTGATGATGTGTACTTCCCAAATACCTAAAGCTCTCTAATTGCTCGATCACTTAACCTTCCCATGTGATGCTTTATCACTTCATCCTATCATGATTTTAGTCTTGTTCTGCTCATTAACATTCCTAATTCGTTGAATTTGTCGTTAAGGTCTACCAGCTGTTGCTTTCTGTTTATTATCTGTCTCTACAGCCATATCATCACACACATGATGATACATTCCACTCTTTTGCCTCCAACGACCACTCCTCCACTTCCATCCCGGGTACGGATGGAATTCAAGTAAAGTGTTTTTAGAACAGTATACACCTATCTTTTATTCCTTTCTAAAGTTTTAATTTCTTGTAAATTTAACAATTCTAAAGATAAAAATAATCAAAGGAAATTGAAAAAAGTCTTAATAAATCCCATTCCAGTGTTCAAAAAAAACTTTCAGTTGTCATTTGCTTCTCTCGACTTCTCCCTTTGTGTTCGTCACATATCTAAGCGCAGGAGCTTCCGATAACACTTCAAGCCTTCTTTTTTACCGCTGTGATATTTTATTTTAATTTGTTGGGATTATGGCGTCATAAGAAGAGCCGATAGTCCTGAGGGGAGTCTTCCCCGGGATGCCCTCCGCATCCACCGGGAGCCGGGAGGAGAGGCGCGCCTCGCGGAATCTCTTTCCGGGAAGGAATAGCAGCGAATGCATGGCGGCTGCGAGGGAGGGGCGGGATTTAATCATCGGAGGGGAGAGAGGACTCCGCGTTTGCTTGTTTGCACGATGGCACCCGCCGGGAGGCTGCGCCGTGGTCCACTCAGCTTGGAAGCGCGATTACTGGCCGTGCTCGCTCAAGGTTTCAGTCTTGGTATCACCTTGGTCGGTGATCGCCGGGAGCCATCGTAATTTCATCAAATGGAATGGCGAAAAATTAAATTAATTTATTTAGGAAGCCATTGAAGCTAGTATATGTTCGGCCGCTATCGCCCTGGAGGAATTGACGTGTTCGGGACTGTTTAGACGATGGAAAGAACAACGATTTCTTTAGTAGTTAATAACAATCAAAAGGACGGCAACATTAATTTGAATGTAAACCTCCATATAGTGCTGCTCGTCAGACGATAATTCTAAAGGGTCCCGGTTCAATCAACAGGGTCAATATCCTTACGGAGATAATATAAAGCAAACTGAAAAATGGGCGGGGTAGAAGGTGGAGCACGAAAGAACGTTGGAACGAAAAAGAAAAGAAATGTTTTAAAGCTGTAAACAAAAAGGATGATTTTAAACGAAATGAACAATAACACTCAGGCTTCAATAAAGGGAAAAGAGAAATGGCGTCGGACTGGCGAGGATGTGATGAGCTTCCGCAGCTCACCCCATAAATGTTGAGCACACCTTGTAATGAAAGAGGTCGAGGAATTTATTTTCCCCTCAAACAGCTCTGAGCTGGCCAGAAGACAGTCCTCCACCCCCCCCCCCCCATCCGGGGGTGGTTGTGGGGGTGGGGGGTGGGCACGGACTCGTGGTCTCCATCCTCGCCGAAACCCAGGGCGCCACCGACCGGCGACGACAGCGCTGTCATGGCAGTCCCAAGGAGGCTCTTTCCTCGACTTCACAGAGGCGCCTGGAATCCGCGGCGGAGCGGCTAGGAAACATTCCAAGGGCGTAATGGTCATTCTAGTCATTCCCGCAGAATGTGAAATGATGTCTCTCCACGTCACCATTACAGCTCGCGCCTCTTAAGCTGTGCTTTTACGGAAGGCTCTACTTCATCGTCACTTGATTGACATACTGTGGGTAATCTTAGACTTGATGAACTAATCAGCTTAAATAAACTGGGATAATAGAGAAATAGAGATAGTTTGATTAAAAAAGTGAAGAAATTAGATCTCGTTTAGGTGCAGTTCATTAAACATCTTAATCACGAACTCTTTGGTTAAGCAAAGGGATGCATGAGGATTCATTTTTGTGTGTTTTGCCTATTGGAGATATTTTCGTAAAGTATTATTATTTTTACTGGTATATTTTGAACATGAATGCTAAGTGATGAAGAATACCAAACCGTACCCTGTTGTTAAAAACGCTTTTTACTATTGCAGATTTGTGGGCGATATAACTTGCCTTTGGGTCTGCAGTTTTATACAGACGGATTTTTTGTATTCTTAATTTCTCTCCATGTTCCCATTAAATTCACAGTGGGAATGATATTATTAATCAACTAAAATACTTGAATTTAACTTTTCCCATAAAAGGCAAGAAAAATCGCTTGTACATCTTCCGTAGAGACACCTTCTCGGACGAAATCATAGCCAACGAGTCCCTTCATCATCACCCTCTCATTCACATACTGCTCCTCATGCCATTTTGCGAAGATTAGGTTACATTCCTCTTAATGGCGATTGATTTCGCCAGGAACGAAATACCGTGAACTTGAATGAACGACCATAACAACAAATATGTCCGTAAATTACTTGACAACCAATTGTACCAAGAGGCCATTAATTCTTCAACAAATCTCATAAAGTTCCTTCCAGACGAGCCCAAAAATAAACTACTCTTTCTGGAGAATCTTACCCATCTCGTCTCCAAACGTTCACCCAGAGAAACTTACAGCATCTGTCACTATTACACCGTGAAGTTAGGGGAATAACTGTTTAAGTCTAAATATAAGTTTCAAACGTTTAAGGAACTCACTGCTTCATCTCCGATACGTTAGGCTTCTTCCTTTGAAATAATTAGATGTGGGTGGAGGTGGTAGCATATTTGTGGGTTGCCTGGGATGAGGTCGGTGGAGTGAAAAAGTTGGGAAATTTCAGGAAAGGATCGGTATCCACTCTTCCCTAAACCAGTGTCCTTCACCCCTGTTGAAATTCCTGCGTTGCTCCTCTCGCCCTGCAGTCGCTTCCCGAGGGGCGGCACCCCTTCAATCTCTTCTCTTGGGTGACCTCCGTCGCGAAAGTTGCTTGGGTGGTGGTGTCCTACACTCACTCCTGGATCCCCAGGTCGAAATGATCGTTATTGCATTTTGACCACTGGGAATAGCCTTTGAAGCCTTCTGAATAATACCTTGTCCTGTCGCTGCTAAAAGGGAGTACCCAACTGAATTCCCTTAAAATGAGGACATCTTACTTCACCAACCTCGATAGAGACATACTTAAAGGATAGGCATTTGTGTAGAAAAGTGAGGTTAGTGGCGGATGAATTATGGTTAATGGTATGGCGGTGGCGTAGTGCTGTTCCCTCGGAGCAAGCGGCATTCTCGAAGAATATCAGCGACACAGTATGTTTGTGCCCATTTTGAGAGATGTTCTCGCCTCTTTGAAAGACACCCTTCGGTTATGAAGATATTTTAATTGGCCTGGAATGCACCATGGTTCTGATTGTTTTAAAATAAAGTTTAGGAGATCATTGCCGCACCGAACATATACGAAAACACATATTACCGGGATCCCGGAACACGAATATGAGGGCTATCAACGAAGAATAATGATGGTAAATACACATTTCATTGGAAAGAATAAATTGAGCTTCTGGCGGCCTCTTTTTAGACTAAATATATATCAAATAATATTTCCTTAAGCCGTAAACGGTTCTTTACACCACCGTAAAAGTAAAAAGAAGGAGAAATATTGAGATTGGTGTGGTGATTCATGGGGAAGTTAATCCCTCATCAGTGATCAGACGCCTAATACCAAAATATCAAGACGTTCACATTTACATAAGGGGTGTATTTCCCGAATAGCAGGTTGACAAGGAAATTAATCAGGAACCGTATTCGGGAACTTACAAATGCAGACACACAGTCACACTGGTTGGCCCAAAGTGGTTTACGGGGAAGTGATTCCCTCGCCAGGAACTGGCCCTGGGCCACCTTAGCCACTTACATGTTAACTAGGAAGAGACCTAATTGGTTTGTGAAGAACTTAATCCAGGCCCCTAGGACCAACTTCGGGGGAATAATACGTACACACACACACACACACAAACACACACTCAGGTATTACAGAAAAGCAATACCAACGATGGGGTATGTGAAAACACCAGATGGTCTGATGGCGTTGTCGAAACCGAAAATGGTTGGGAATTAAGCCCTCCAGTCAAGAGAAAGAAACAAAGAGAAATTAAAGGAGGAAGGCAAAGCAATACATACAAACTAAGGGAAACGCAATAGTGTGCAAAGCGGATATGCATATATCGACCACAAGGTAGTCCCCTTCAGTGCTCTGAAGAAGAAAAACCACTGCACACATAAGGTTGAAGTGTATTTCATTCTCATATTTTGTTGCTCAAGCACATAATTTTTTATTACATAGTTTGCGAAATGAGTGTTATAACTGTGGTACCAGTTTCTTTTAAATGACTTCGGCGCCAGGGGCAGCCGTTGCAAGTTGAGACATGATCAGTTCGCCTGTGGCAATGATAGGGGCAAAATGCTAAGAAATGCGTTGAAATTTTGCTTTCGCATAAACAGATCGTTGGCTGGGGCTTATGCAATGATGCGGGAAGCTAATGGAGATTCTTTTATTTTCTGTAGTGCAGCTGGAAGGTGGTTTTAAATAATGAGATAGGCAATTTCAGAAAAATTTCAGCCTATTAGTTAATTCGAATCGGGGCACACCCAAGAGATAGTCCGTTTTTTTAAGTATTCGGGTCAAAGGGAATAAGAACCAAACACAGGCAAAAATCCAAGCCATGCACTGAAAAGGAAAGAAATGTCACAGCCATTGGGTTTCTTTCAATGTGTTTGATACTTCATCTTTCAAACTCTCAAACATATATATACTTTTCCACATACAAGGCTATAATTTCAGAGTGTAAAAATCATTCACATTGACCTGTATTCAAACCTCTCAATGTCCGGCGGAGTACTCTAGCCAGTTGCCAGCATCGGTAGCTTATCTGGTTAACACACTCGGCAGGACAGCAAAGGATCCGATGTTGGAATCCTGGTCAAGGCGAATGATTTTTACACTCTGAAGTTATTGTATTTTAATGCACATTTAGTGGATGACTCGTTTAAAAGTTACTGTCACATGATCTCCAGCAGTTTCTTGGAATTTTACTTTCCACTTGCTTAATGCTAAAAAACACTTGTTTTTAGAAGCTTTTTCAGGTGAAAATTAATTCTGCATTTAAATAGGAAAAAAATTTGTGAATAGTAACCATGGTATGAGATTTTCTTGCTTGGAATACCTTAACTTACATTTATTAAGTTTCATACAGTCAGTCACCCTGGCAGGTAGTGACAGAATTGGGCCAAATTCAAATCAATGAGGATGAAATAAGTGCAGTGTCTTCTGAGAAGCTCCAATTAGGGCACGCATGAGCTTGACTCAGCAATGAGTAATGAAATGGTGTATTGACATCATGACCTCATATTTCCTATATTACAGTTGCCAAATTTTTCCTGGTGAGCATAGCATTTGTTTGCTAATTTTGCTCCCAGGTATTTGGGCTTTGACTGGATACTGGGAGTGAATCATCTCTTTTTGCGTGGCACTGGGATCGCCAAGGTTGGTCTGCTCTCTTTTGGAGGAGGCAGGAGGGAAGGGGGTGGGAGGGGGCATGCATGATGACCCTTCACCACTACACAACCAGATCTCAAAACTAAAAAGACATTCTCACCAGGAACCTCTGAATTACATGTCAACCCAACTTTTTCAACAAATTTAACTCTTTTCCTGACTTTTTGAATGAAAGCCTTTCTTCCAAGGTTTTTCAAATGGCTTTCTACATGAAAGTTGAGGCCAAACAATAAATGATATGAATGACTATTCCACCCATGGTGATGAGGATAATTTTAACTGAATAAATTTGTAGACCTTAAAGATCAAATTTCAAATATCAACAGTGGGTCCCCATTTCCTAATTGGCTCATATTACAAAAAGTTCACTTCCTGATGAGCCCTGGGAGGAAGCTTATGGTGCATTACATGAGTGCAAATTGACATTATGAGACCATGTCTATTGAGAATCAGTGAAGAGCATTTTGCCCCTGAAAGAAAGTACAAACTAGCTATTGTCACACTTTTTATGTTTAATGCCAATTATCAATTATGGAAGAATATCAATGAATCTCATATGTTTTACAATCATGTATTATACAAAACTGTGGTCGCATTACTGCAATTCCACTTGTTTGATCTTACCAATTTGATTATTTGTTGCAGTAGTCACTAAAGGCAAGAAATATGTCATGAGATGACCAATAATATGTTTACATCAGTGCTGTAAAAATGGGTTTCTTAAAAACCAGAAGAGCAGCTTATTAAATACACCTGATCTGGATTTGTGGGCACTTAGTGACCCCAACAAGTGCCCATAAATATAATTTATTATTAAGTAATCCACCAGGTGAGGTAGGTTTTTGATGGACAAAACTACCAAATAAATGTTTTCTGATTCCTAGCAAAACACAATCCAGCAACCTACTCTACATCAAGTCCTTCTTCATCTCTGAGTACTTCCTTCCTCCCTTCATCCCATCCAATATCCCTATCCTAACCCTGCCCTTTCCTTGTTTGCCTAACACTCTCCTTCTAATACAATTTTCAACATCCCTGGGCTGATTACATGCCCTTCATCCATTTCTCCTGCCTCCTTAGAATTTCTCCCAACAAATCCCTCTCCTCGCCCAACATACCTAGTACTTCCTCATTTGTTTTCCTTTTGGTCCATTTCACTCCCTCCATCCTTCTCCAATCCCACATTTCAAAAGCCTCCTATCTACTTCTATCATCCTGCTTCAGTGACCATGTTTCCGTGCCGTTGATAACTACGTTCCATATCAAAGTTTTTACGAGTCTTTTCTTAACATCCTCAACATCTGTGTCATCAACTCCCTCTACCTTGTGAAAGCCTCTTTGCCTAGCGCAATTCTTCTCCTTATGTCCCAACTACTTTGACTGTGTTAATCCAAAACACTTTTGAAATACGTGAACTGTTCCACCTTCTCTAGTTTTTGCCCTCCTTTTTTTTTAAGTTTAGCCTCTTTCTTTCTGGAAAATCGCATAACCTTTGTTTTATTAATATTGATTTTCATCCCACACCTGTCGCACTGAATTTCCAATTCACCCAGCAATGCTTACAACCCCTTGGATGACTGATACAAAGACTAGCAGTGGTGATACTGGACCACTCTGCCTCACACCTCTTCCTAACACTCCCCATCTGAACTCTTCATCACCCAATCGTACCTGAGCAGTCTGAGATATGTACAGGTTGCAAATCAGCCTTCCAACCCTTTCAATCTATTCCTATTTTCTGCAGTATACTAATTAGTTTTTCCCAATATACTCTATCAAACGCTTTTTCGAAATCTACAAAACAGGCAAATACATGCTGATTGAATTCTATATTCCTCTCGATTAATAATCTCATTACTGCAATGGCATCACGCATACCTCTCCCCTTCCTAAACCCAAACTGGTCATCCCTTAAGTAATCATTTTCCCTACCCTATCCCATTGTTTATGATCCTGAGAACAACTTAAGCTGTGTGGGATATCAAACTTATTGTCCTGTAGTCCTCACATGATGTAGCCTTTACCTTTTTCCGAATAAGAACTAACACTGATCTCACAAAGCCTTCCAGCCAGATTCCTCCCTCATAAATACTACGAATCAGCCCATATAGCCTCTTCCTCCCACATTTTCCTAAACATTTCAGTAGTTCCGCAGCAATGTTATCCACCCCCACGGCCTTCTTTAGTTTCATCTCCCTTAATGCCCTTTCTATCTCATCATCGAGTATGCCTGGACCTAAACTATCTTCTTCCTCTGAGTCATGCTCCTTTTCTATGTCTAACTTTGTTGGCCTAAGTTCTTTACTAGATAGTTCTTCTATATATTCCTTCCACTTCTCTTGGACCTTTCCTGTGTCAACTATTATGTTACCCAACTTATCTCTAACTGTAAGCACAGATCTTCTCTTCTTACTTCCTGATAGTGATTTAACCTTGCTGTATAGTGAACCAATTTCACCCTTCCTCGGCAAACTTTCAATATCCTTGCCCTGCATCATCCAGAATTTCTATTTTCCCATCTTTCTAATCATCTCATCCATGATCCATGGTTTCCTTGGTCATTTCCCATTAACAATTCCTACGTAATAGTTTCGTTTGTGGCTTTCAATATCCCTTTTTTGATGTATTCCCATTTTTCTTTGATGGTACTCAGCTCTTTACCAGCATCCATGGTTTTCTCTAAGGCCTACTGATGCTCTGTCTTTTTCAATCCATTTAATGCTTCTACATTCCATTTCCTAACCCACCACCCCTGCCTTATCTTTTTGAAATGGACACCACACTTTACAAAAACTAAATTGTGGTCATCCGATCCCGGGAAGCAGTGTGAATTGATCACACTGTTCCTAAATTTGTGCCTATCCAGAATATAATCTAGCTGATACATTTTCTGAGTCACCTGACATTTTCCATGTATACCTACACATTTTTTGGTGTATAAACTAAGTGTTGGTGATGACTAACCCCTGTCTCCTGCAAAATCCAATTGCTTTCTTCCCGCAGTCATTCTTCGTACCTAAACCGTAGTCCGCCACCTCATCACTATCTCATCCTTCGCCTCCCATAGCATTCCAATTCCCCTTCACTATCAAATGTTTCCTTGCAGGAACACACGCGATTATATCCTCTAATTGATCGTATATCCTATCGTCCTCTGTATGGCTGCTCGGTGGCATGTGTACCTGAACAATGACCAAGTTCATCTGATCTCCTTTTATCTCTACTTTTAATATTCTATCTGTTGCTAGTTCTATGTTGGCTATGCTTCTTCCTACATCTTCATTCAATATTATGGCAACCCCTTGCTGGTTCTTGTGCCCACCGCTGGATATAAGTCTTGAACTATCATTCCAGTAATCCCCGCTATCCTTCCATCTCACCCCGTATAAACCTAAGATATTTATGTTTCCCCTTTCCATCTCTCGCTTAATATTTTCTAATTTTCCTGTCCTCAACATTGTCCTAACATTCCAAGTTCCTGTTCTAACTAATTTGGTCCTCTTCTTCTGCATCTCCTGCTGCCTTCATAATAAGATATAGAAAAAACAAAAGTGTCTTCCCCCTCCCACCTGTCTATCTCTTCTTTTCACCTCAGAGACCTACGTAATTTATTTGCTTGCTATTACACCTGGCTGAAGGCTTCTACTAAAAATCTTGACAGCGCCTTAACTCTAAAGAGGGTTTCCACTCTCTGTCACTCTGCCAATCTTACACTTTGAATGTGTTGCTCTGTAGCCATCTTGCCAAAAACACCGATGCTTGCATGCTTGAAAGGTGAATAAATACACCAAAAACTAACAAATAAACCTTACATTACAATCTTCGCACAAAGGCTCTGCTGAATGAGAGAATTTAGTTGAGTGTCACAATAGATGGTAAAATGCAGTATTTTCAAAGTGTAAAAAATTGTTCACCTAGAGCAGGCATCTAATTCTAGTGGGGTGGCCATTGAGTGATCATGCCACGTTCAAAACACTATTGACAAAGGCTTTGGAAAACCACTTCAATTGTTATTAGCACGATTTTTATGGTGGAGAGCATGGAGAAAATGAGTCCCGAGAACAATGGGACTCCACCCAATTGGTCGCGTGTCATTTCTGGCAGCGGTAGGGGCAAGGCTTCCAGTAGAAGACTGGATTAGTTAGAATAGGAGTTTGGAATGTGATGACAATGTTGAGGACAGGAAACTTGGAGAATAATAAGTAAGAGATAAGAAGAGGAAACATAGATATTTTAGCGAGGTGAGATGGAAGGATAGCGGAGATTACTGGAATGATAGTTATATAGAGTAATGCACAGAAGAGGGGACTAGAGCCAATGAGGGGTTGCCATAACATTGAATAAAAAGGTAGGAAGAAGCTTAGTAAGCATAGAGCAAGCAGTGGATAGAATATTACAAGTAGAAATGAAAGAAAAACCAACAAACTTGGTCATTTTTCAGGTATACATGCCACCGAGCAACCATAAGGAAGAAGAGGTCGATAGAATATACGATCAGTTAGAGGACATAATCGTGTGTGTCCATGCAGGGAAACATTTAATAGTAAAGGGAGATAGGAATGCGACTGTATGTAACGGAAGAGAGGGTGATGAGGTGGAGGTCTACAGTTTAGTTTCAAAGAATGACTGTGGGAAGAAAGCAATTGAGTTCTGCTGGAGAGAGGGGTTAATCATCAGCAATACTTTGCATAGTCACCTAAAAAAGGCATACGTGTGTATGGAAAAATTCCAGGTGACTCATAAATGTATCAGTTAGATCATATTATGATCAAATCCTAATTAGCAATGAACTTTGAAATGTTCTCGTTTGAAATCAATCATTTGTTTATAGAAGAGAATGTTCCTAAATAGTACAAGAGATTGGTATCAATAATTCCTTGATAATAAAATTTTTTTAGCCTAATATATATACTTTTTTCTTAAATTCCACAAGAAGAGTAATAATGGGAAATGTATCCAATATGTTAAACAATCGTAAATTATTGAATCCCTTTTTTTGCAATTTACATCCATTCTACTCTTGTTAAATGAATAAATTTTTTTAGGGTAAACGAACAAATTTCTTACTTTTTGCTCCCCAATTAAGCATTAGGAATAAGCATAGCATGTAGGTAGCTGCTGGATATACTGAGGAAATCCCACATACAAAATAAAAGGAATATCAGGCTCTCCATTTCTTCCTCCCCAAAATCTAATTAAGGTGGATTTTTCAACTCTATTCTTATCATCAACATACAAGGTAGTTTTCAGTATTACTCTGTGGAAGCGGTTCAGGGCTTAGTGAAACACTTTGTTTTTTCACTCAAATCTTTAATTGATGACTTAGGTTTCAACGCATAGTGTTATATTCAAGGGTACATACAGAAAATTTCCAGTCTTATATACCCTCTGTGAATGGGAGAGAATGCGGGGAAGGTGTTTTCGGTTGGCAAGGGGAGGGAGATCAGTGGGGGAAGGATGTTCGATGGAAAGGGGAAAAGAGGGTGGTGGGAATGACGTCAGAGAATTGGTAGGGGAGGGGAGAAGGATTATCTTTGTATGAGTTCAAGCGTCCCATTGCACAGAGTAACATCTGGAGGGTGATACGGGAAATGAAAATTTGAAAAGCGATGAGTTGAAGGAAAGCAACAAGTCACTAAGAATATTTCAATTATCTACGATTTCCCGCAACTTAAGGGCGCCCATTTGATGCCCCTTTCTCTCTAAATTTAAAATTCCGGGAATGAAGTCACATTTAGGTTTTAATACAAAAAATTGCTTTGCCAACTGGAATTTTAGTTTTTGTTCCGGAAGCAAGCACAATGTTCTCACACCCATTGTTGGATCTTCCTGTTTTGTCCACATATACTGTAGAGCACTATATCCTAATGGTGGGATTTATAACACGACCGAAAATGTTTTGAACGGCCTAAAGGTTATGCAATGGAATCAACCTTATCCCCTTAGTTGAACCGCCTAGATCTACATAAGAATGAATTATCCGCATCCACAGACTCCTTCGCGGGAAGTTAATGATGAGAAATATTAATCTATCATCAAAATGAACACCTAAATCTATTTACCACGCCATATTCCGATGAAACTGTAGCTTGAATATACAATATTTACACATATTTTGAACGGCAGTCTCAGGGCCGACAGGTTTCCGCTTATCATTTGTTCATTGCAGCGAGGTGAAGTATAGAGGACTTTGAGGTATCTAGACGAACAATTGAGTGCGGATAAAGATTGAGAAGCGAGTGAGAAAGCAAGATTAGGAATCGGAAATGTGAATGCATAGGAATTCATTGTCGATATACCAGTTCTTCGTTGCACACTGCCATTAATTTCCTCATATTGTTCTGTTTTAAGATTTTAAACAATTATTAAACTTTCTGCAGCTAAATTCCAATGTTTAGCCGGCCATTTTCATTGTTTTAATTTTGTGAATTGAGGCTATCAAAAAGTGAATTGAAATGGTCTCATCTTACAAGAAAGATAAAGTTACGTGGGCCAATTACATATTCAGATATGCGGCCACTACTGCAACGCACCCATTTGAATATTCTAAGTTATTAATTCAAGTAAGTTGTTGATAAAAGTTTGAATTCGTTCAACAGTTACCAGCCTTTTTTTACTACAATTTTCCTCATTTTTAGTTAGGTCATGAGCCTATTGCACCGTGGCCGACGAAAACCCTGTTTGGGCGACCGGCGTTAGCATTACCCAGTGTTTTTCAGTATGGTAAGTCGATTCATTGTCCTTAGTTGCCATTGACTCGGTTGTAATTTTTCAATGTTCAGAATAAGGTAAGGTGTTGATTGCGAAAATATTGTTCCAAGATCTTTTGAGTACGGTGTAGCCAAAAGCTTCTAAAAATGCTTGTAAAGGTATTTAAAATACTTGGTTCTTTGTTTCTTAATGTACTAGTCTCATAAATGGCACCGTTTTATCGTAGGTTAAAGTTGAGGGATTCATTAAAGTCACGTTATGGCATGTATGCGTGGGAAATATGAGTGTAGTCGTCGGAGAAACAAAGTGGTTTTACATTCAATAAAATGGAAGCTCAATCAAATACAATATAATTTTACCACAAAGCTACTTCTGTTATCGCCCCATGCTTACATAACTGCGAGGTTCCTTCTCTCCTCATCACCGATGCTCTCGTTTGGCCTTACTGACCTATGCTTGTACCACCGTTCTCCTTCAAGCGACATTTAAGGTTCCCTCGTAGTTATATGGTTAGCTACATAGTCGTGCTTCTGAATTAACCGCTTCTATCACTGTGAACGATAGACATTCAACATTTGCGATTATTGTAAATCAAGGAAACTTAAAACAGTAGAATAGCTTTCACTGAAAACCGACAGGCGTCAATCATCATAATGTTATTGCATAGAGGTCTGAGACTACATTTTTTCCGGACGAAAGTAAATTTAATTTCGCCGGTGAGGTTGCTTTGTTTCCAAAGTATCCCGTCGATGTATATTCCTCGAGGAAACTTAAAGATTATTAAGTACCTGACAAAGAGAATGTGACGGTATTCAAGGCTCTGCATAAGAGAGGGGAATTCCATCATTTATGGAAAACTCTGAAATTTCATCAAGTGATACAGAGTAATGTATTTCAATTCTTTCTGGAAAGAATATTTATTTTCTGTGACTGATACATCTATAAATATTGGTCCTTACGACACCCATGACAACTTCTGTGCCTTACTGTAGCAATAGTTTTCTACACAAAAAGAATGAAAACAATTGTGCTCCATATCCTAAGAATGGATAGCTACATTGGCTTAGGCAAGTTTTTAGACAGTATCACAAATAAACCTCTTAAATTGCCACTTTTTTAATCTACCTGATTAATGTATTGTTTAATGATGTATAAATTAGATATTCTATTCAAATTTTGATTATTTTTGCTGGAATTGGTTTTTCGTGTTCCTCTTAAGCTCAAAGGCTACAATGGGGAGGGCTCCCAATGGCAATTGCAACTTGAAGTGTCTGGCAGATAAATAGCTTTTAATTAACTCTTGTGTGCTGTTGAATATTTACACATTCCTGAGATCTCCCTCCTATCTGAGAGCAAATAATAGCTGTATGTGTGTTTTGTATGTATATTTTATTTGGTAATCTACCGGTTAAGGTAGGTTTTTGGATGGACACAACTACCAAATAAATATTTTGTTACTCATAACAAAATAAAAATTCAGGCATCCTACCCTACCTCTGGTCCCTCTTCATCTCCGAGTACTTCCTTCATCCCGTCCAACATCCCTATCCTATTCCTTCCCTTTCCTCGTTTGCCTAACATTCTCCCCTATATTACAGTCTTCAACAATCCGCTACCGATCAAAATGCCCCTCATCCATTTTTCCTGCCTACATAGGATTACTCCCAACAAATCCCTATCTTCGCCTACCATAGCAAGTACTTCCTCATTCGTTTTCTTCTCGGTCCATTTCCCATTCTCCATTCTTCTCCACACCCACATTTCAAAAGCCACCAGTCTACATCTATCCTCCTGCTTCAATGACCACGTTTCCGCGCCGTACATCGCTACGCTTCATATCAAAGTTTTTACGAGTCTTCTCTTAATATCTTCCCTCAAGGTCCCTGTCATCAACTCTCTCCTCCTTGTGAAAGCCTCTTTGCCTAGCGCAATTCTTCTCCTTATGTCCGTACTACTTTGACCGTGTTGGTCCAAAACACTACCGAGATACGTAAACTGTTCTACCTGCTTTAGTTTTTGCTCTCCTATTTCAATGTTTAGCTTAGCCTTTTTCTTTATAGAAAATCGCATTACCTTTGTTTTATTAATATTGATTCTCATCCCATATCTGTCGCACTGAATTTCCAATTCACTCAGCAATGCTTGCAACCCCTTGGCTGACTGAGAAACTAAAGCTTGGTCATCAACAAACCTAACTGATTTTACGAATTCCCCTCCCACTTTAATTCCTACCTCCAGTTCTTCCCATGGCTCTTTAATCATTTCCTCTGCATACAGGTTGAACAGCAACGGTGATAATGGGCAACCCTGCCTTCCACCTCTTCCTAACACTGCCCATCCGGACTCCCCTTTCCCCATTCGCACCTGAGCAGCCTGAGATATGTACAGGTTGCGGATTAGTCTCTTGTCCTTCAAATCTATTCCTGTTTTCTGCAATATACTCATTAGTTTTTCCCAATTCACTCTATCAAATGCTTTTTCAAAATCTACGAAACAAGCAAATACGTCCTGGTTGTGTTCTATATTCCTCTCGATTAATAATCTCATTACTGCAATGGCATCACGCATACCTCTCCCCTTCCTAAACCCAAACTGATCATCCCCTAAGTAATCATTTACCCTACTCTCTATCCTTTTGTTTATGATCCTGAGAACAACTTTAGCTGCGTGGGATATCAAACTTATCGTCCTGTAGTCCTCACATGACGTGGCCTTTACCTTTTTCGGAATAGGAACTAAAACTGATCTCACAAAGTCTTTCGGCCAGATTCCTTCCTCATAAATACTACGAATTAGGCCATATAGCCTCTTCCTCCCACATTTTCCTAAACATTTCAGTAGTTCCGCAGCAATGTTATCCACCCCCACGGCCTTATTTAGTTTCATCTCCCTTAACCTTTTGCACTCAGATGTGGAGTGTGACTCGACACGGTTAGCGATGGCAGCAGCTTGTATGTCGAGCCACACTCGACACGGAGTTTCACCACAAGGGGAATTGGGATTTTTGTCTATTTTTCCAATAACTTTTCTTGTAATCATCTGCATGAAAGGAAAAGGAAAGTTAAAACTTAATTAAAGCATGGCTTGTTTTATAAATGAATAGTATCGACCCATGATGTCGTCGTCGGCATAAATGCCATCTCCCAAAGGATGCCACTACCTACGCAGATGTTTTTTGTTATCTATTTACTGTGTTGTAAGTTCTTTTTCATTTGTATTGTTTGCTTTTCATTACTTGGAAGTCAGCTAAATGTAAAGCAATGTCTTTTAGAGATTATCGGTGTCTGAAAAAAGTTCGCCAGAATGTAAAGTTACCTCAGTCAGCTGATCCTTAGTTCATTGCTTTCTAGTTTGGACTCTTTCATTTCCTTTTCTTCCTAGTGTCCGCTGTCTCATCAAACATTCTGCCTGCCCTTTTATTATCTATTGCATACTCAGGAATCATGAGTAGGAGGGTCCAAGATATGATCTATTATATTCATAGTAAAACACAAACCTTGGGCCTTTTCCTGGAGTCATTCTTTTTTGAGGCTGCATCATCATTGTTTGAGGAGTGTCCAAGACATGAGTCATTGATTCATAGTAACTCAAACCCTAGCACTTTTCCTTTGTCGAGCTTTTTTGAGGTTGCATCATCCTCCTGTGGTAAAAAAATCTTCCTTATCTTAGTCTCCGAGGTTTGCTTACATTTCTAGAAGCATAACGCAGGTGTTTTCCCTAATGACAGAGGGTTCTCATGTGCCCCATGTAAATACTTGGGAAGTGTGTTTAGCAGCACCAAGAGTTTTGGCAGTCTTTTGCATTTGCTGCTGCACTGACATCCTTTCAGAAGAGGAGTTGTCTGGGAAGGAGAAAAGAGCAAGGAAGCAACGCACTCTCTCAATGGCACATTCATTCAAGCGTGGAATCCGATGTCAAAACTGAGAAAGTAATGGATTGGTAATTTCTAGCCAAAAATATTATTTGTGAGGAATTTTGCAGGGGTATATTTTGTGAGGTACAGAAAAAGGTTTTTGAATTAGTAAGTATATGTAGCCCAAATATTCATTTAAAAAAATATAGGATCCAGAATGAAAGATGCCTGCATTTCGTGCTAATCAATTTTGTCAGTCATCCATTATTTATGTTAAGTCATTTCCATTGTAACTTCACAATACTTCAGGTATTTTGAAGCTTCATCTGAACCATGTGATTTTTCAGGGACCGGAACTTCCTTTAAAAGCATAGGTAATACAGGGAAAGAATCTGACCCCCTACCCTGATGTGTCAATTTCACATGTTGTTGGGCTGAGTGAACTGTACAATCCCCAACCAAACGGACCTCTTCCCCACCACACCCTGAAACCCTTACTTCGGCTGAGATACATTGATAATGTTTTTCATGTTTGGCGACATGGTATGGACTCTCTGAAAGCATTTATCTCTTCCCTCGATCCAACATCCTCTCCATTTCCTTCACTTCCACCATTTCCTCCCCGTAAATCACATTTTTGGGTGTCCAAATGTTCCTCCTCAATAATAATTCCATTGCTCAGTCCATATCAAATCCATAAACAAAGAACTGCATTCTCTTTCCAATGGCTCCCATCCTCTCCACACTAAACGGTCACTCTTCTACTCTCTCTCTCTCTATCTGAGGCCACCTCATCTGCAACAGCCCTGATTCCCCGAATAAGTTCCTCTCAAGGCTTCATATCTCTTTCGTCAGATGAGGCTATTTAGACTCCATTTTGAACAAAAAACCCAAAAACGTATGCACACCCTTGAAATACCTTTTGAGAAGATATATGACTGTCCATTTGCACAACCTACTTCTCTCGCTTGCACTCAATAAAAATCATTCTTTACCCATCCTCTCCAACAACCAAACTGTCGCCAACATACTTTCCAAACACCTCTGTAACATTTAAACAGCCAGCTAGTCTCTCTAATATTCTCAAATTCATTAGTCCTCTTTCTAAATCCACTCCAATTCCCAAAATCCCTCCGACTCCACATAGTCATGCTAGATGTGAAACCTGCTCCATCCTTGTCACAAATTCCCTTCTGCAATAGCATCTTCTCAAATATCTCCCATTTCTTTTGACTTCTTCCTGCATTTCAGAAAATTGCGTGTACATATTATTACATTGTGAATTCTGCCCAGCTTTTTATATTGGCAGGGCACCATGCCCCTCAATATTAGAATTGAGAACCACGGAGTATCCTATGGCCCATCTTCCCCAAATCCTATTTCCCAGCTGTGTCCTATAGGTCAGGGGTGTATGGGTTTAACTACAACACGTGAGCACCCGCCAATTCACCAGAAAAATACTCACTATTAATTATTTTTTCCTAGATCACGAATAGAAAATGTTTGCCTTTATTACAAATTTAAATAAATCACTGTTTTTGAGGCAGTGAAAAGCACCAGTTTTAATATTTTGTTGAAAGTACTTGATAAAGAAATTGCAAAATATATCATAAAGTAATACAATGTATAATGTTTGGTGTCATCTCACATCTGGTGCTGCCATGGAACTTGATGTGCTTTGGGCTGATGGGGATGTCAACCCTTCACTAATACATATGAAGTGTATCTCTCCCAATGACCTCTTAGTCTATTGGCATTCAATGTTATGGTATAAGAGTGATGTAGTAAAGGCACAGAATATGGTTGTTTTCAATACAATTTTCAATAATATCAAATTAACAAAAACTGAGCATTGCATAAAAAGTTAAAATGATGATAACCTCACGTGATCTTGAGGGAGAAGATTGTCATATTATACTGATTTAAACTTGAATTAGTAAATCACACTTCGGAACACATAAGAGCAAGGCAGCTTAAAAGCATTTTGGCCCAGTGATGACGAATCTCCGATATTCTATCATAAATAAGCGTTGGCAAATACATAGCTGCTAACTTTTAAATTTAACAATTCAATTGCTTCATATTAAGTGTAACATCAAAATCTTTTTTATCCTTTCCGTTATATCCAAGTATTTTTTTCCAAATTGTAATTTAAAAAATCAGGTGCATCTAATAGAATGGGAAATATGGTACTTCTGATATATATTTCTAACGTAAATAAGTCAAGTGGGCCTAGGGGCAAAGTTTTCATCATTTGTGTGTGTTTACATGTAGAAATGGTTCAAGTGTTGTGCTCGCACAGCAATTGGTCTTTCTTTTGCTCCCTTGCAGTCAGTTACATAAAGGGCGTAGATGGCTTTTCCGGCTGCTACCGTGGCCTCGCCCCCAAGCTCTGCTCCTGCCTGGTGAGCAGCCTCACGTACCAGCGTGTGCGCGAGAGCTGGCAGTTTGACTGGGAGAAGAGGAGGGCGCTAGGGTACGGGGGGACGGGTGACACCACCAATGGGGATGACGAGGGCGTGGGTGATGAAGACGAGGACTCGGAGAGTGGAGGTGGGGAGGAACTCTCAGAGGAGGAGGAGAGGCGACGGTTTGCTCTCTGCCTGACGAGGGATGTTGTCGGGCGGACGGTAGCCGTGGTTGTGAGTCACCCCTTCCAAGTTGTGGCCGTGCGGACAATGGCTCAATTTGTTGGCGGAGAAACCTTATACTCGTGAGGATCCTAAACGTAACTTACGTCTAATATGCTGCCCGCTCCCTTCTAGCTTGGTGGAAAGCCTGCCTTCAGTTTAAGCCCACACAATGAATAAGATTTCTAAATGAATAATTGGCTTTTTCTTCCCTTAGATGGGAACTGGGATGATCTCGGCGACTTTTAAATTTTCCTCATCAAGTTTGCGTTTAGTGAAGTCAAATGAATTTCAGGTGCCCAGAATTACTTTTAATGGTAGAATGTCCATGTATTATATTTAAGGTACTCTTAAATTTATAGTAACGGGTTCACTATGGTGCGGTGGCTAGCGTACTGGCTTCCCATCCATGGGCCCCTGGTGAGGGCAGATATTTTTCAGAGGTATCCCGATCCCTATTTGAGGTGCTTTGTGGGATGCTCTTCAAGTGGGTGTGCCGTCCGTCGGATGGAATGTTAAGCTGTGGGCCCTTTCGGTACCTTCAATTTTGACTGGGCCAATGCCGAAGCTGGGCTTATCTCCACCCTTCCTCCTTTCCCATCCAGCCCTAATTGCGCGAATGATCTCAGCTGTTGGTCACCTCCACTAAAACTACTACTATTAAATTTATAATTCTATTATATAATTTATTTTAGTAGTAGTTTTTATGGAAGGCGACCGACATCTTAGGTCATATGCACCATTAGGGATGGATGGAAAAGGAAGGATGGGGAGAGAAACCTGGCATCGGCATTAGCCTACTCTTGTCAAAAGGCACCAAAGGTTCCACAGTTTAACGTCCCATCCGACGAACATAGTACTCACTCAAAGTGCTCTCCACAAAGAACCTCAAGTAGGGATCAGGATACCACTGAAAAATATTTGTTGTCTCCCGGATTTGAACCCAGGCCCTCTCGGTGGGAAGCCCATTCGTTAGCCACTGCACCATCCCAATCCCCTACATAATTTATATTCATTGTTATTAATACTGTTTGATCACCTTTATATTCATGTTGAAATCAATACCCTCTGATGATGAGATTCATTTCACAGTCGTGCAAAAATCATTCGCCTAGACTTGACTTCACCAGGAGATTCAAACTTGGATCCTATGATTTCTGGCCTGCCAGTTAAGCCTCTTAGACAGCCTCTTGCAGTGAATCTCTTAGGCGGTTAAGATAACTGGGCGTTCAGTTGAATACTAGAAATAGTCATCAGAGCATCCTCTAAAGCCCTCAAAATAGAAGAGGACATTACATCATCTAAACTGGCTGAAGCTCTTGGCTGAAAATTAAGGAATCCAGGTTTTAATCGTGGGTGTTGTTAGGGAATGAATTTTGCGCTGCTATGATGTATCGAACATAAGTGTGCATGCCAGTGAGCATCTCTGCCAAAGTGAAAAAGGCAGACGAGAAAGGGATCAATGCTTTCGCATCATGTTGAGTTTAATTGTTAAGGTAAATCCTATTGAAAGCTTGTGACCTGGTCATGTTGTTATAATCATTATAAATGAGTTCTTGTTAGATATTTGTATTAGTTTCAATTAATGTGTGAAATAATATGATTCAGTGCATGTTTATTTAGTTCAAGTAAATAATTGCCAGCCTTTCTTTTGATTGCTTTGTCTAAATTTGTGTTCTGAGTGTGGGGAATTATCCCTGCGGAGGAGGGTCATCAATTTTTCATTTTTGAATATTTTAATAATGCTGCAATGTTGGAGTAAATACCTTGAAGCACATGAAGATTGTTAGAATCCAGTTGGATATGAAAAATCTCTAAGCAGTAAAAGAATGTAGCATGTCTATGGTGGATGAAAGCCTGCTCCATTACAAAAGAAACCTTAATTATTGTTCCCGGAAATTAGTCCTCCATAGATTAGTTTTTAATCATGAAGTGAAGTAGTTAAATAGTGGATTGAATATGCTTTTGCCTTTGCTTTCAGTGGACTGTTTGCCTCCTTTCGTGAAATATACCGTGAAGGAGGCATTTTAGGTTACTTCAGTGGAGTGTTACCTCGACTAATTGGAGAGTTGTTAGCCCTTGTCATTTCCAGTACTGCCACATTTGCCATAAATACATACCTAGTGGAAGACCCAGAAGTCAAAACCTATACGGCGGCAACAGTTGCGGTGAGTTTTTCTTTTTTTTTAAGTTCTGTGTAAAATCCTTAATGTGAAAATGTCATGGAACCAGACCTTTTCACGGCAAATAGTCAAAGATAAAGCAATCTCCCTACAGGCCTTCTTTACCGCTTCACAGAAATTAAAGATCCAATTTCACTCCATTCATACTTCTCAACAATTGTCCTTCCCATCATATCATATTGCTCCCCCATTTGGTCCACCTCATCCCCAACTAACCTTAAATCCCTCGATTGTATCTCTCACTTCTTTGCCAAAATAGTCAAACACCGAGTCCCACATTACCGCAATATGTCCTCAAATGCTGTTCTGTCTTCCCTATCCATTTCTAGTCGCCAAAGCTGCAGACTTAAAGCTGACTTAAAACTCCTTCACAACACCCTAAACTCGGCTATTGATTGCCCTGAACTGCTATCTTTCTTCAACTTCAGGATACCAACCCGATCCACCCGCACCCACTCCCTGCTCCATCTGCCTACTATTCCTGGGATATCTCTCACCAAGCGCTCACCTTTACTATTTCGCCTCTCCTCCCTTCCAAATTCACTCCCTCACACTGTCGATCCTTTTAATTTATCATGCAACAACTTCACCACCCAAGCTTTATCCCACCTTTCAGTAAATTAAAATTTTCCCCGGCCCATGCTTGGTTCTCGTTGTTATTGCTATGCTGTTATTGTATTTTGTCTTCTTTCGCGTTTTTTTAATATTTTTCACTGTAAAATGGCGCTACTGCTGTATTGAACAATGTTTTAAAATAAATAAATAAAGTTGCCACTCCAGTCTATTCCACAATTGCCACCCGTTACAATAAGTAAATGATATATTGAATTCAAGAGATTCTAATTTTTTATTGAAAATTTTTGTCTCCGAACAAAACTTTTATTCGCGGACTAGTGTGTTGATTAAATATGTGAAAAATCATTTAACAAAGGCACAACCTTGGACTGAAACCTGAATATTTCAGTGGCCCATCTAGAAAGTTAGCCAATTGTTTCATGAAATTGTTCTCCTTCCAGGGAAGTTTCATCCACATCCACATTTTACTCTGCCAGCCATTACAAGGGTGTGTGGCTAGGGGTTTTAGGCCACTGACTATTAGTGTATTTATTGATTTTATCAAGCAGGATCATTATACAGCATTTTATTAAAGACTAGTTTTAATTGTTTTTTACTGCTTTTGTATTCTTGTCAATTCTGCATTGAAAAAGAGGATTATTTGGTCCTGCAGCCAATCTCCCTTTGAAACGTCTCGCTGCAGTCTTACCTACCAGGGTAATGCAGGGCTCAAATTATTCCCTTTCTGCGACACGTTTGCCATTCAATTAATTCAGTCAAGTCACAAGGGTTATCTTGCTTTAAGAGATTCCCATCTCCGGCTTTACAATAATCATGTGAAATTTCCTTTTGCTCATATGTTATGATTTTTTGAATGGAAAGCATTTCTGTTGCATTCTTACGTCCAAAAATTCACCTTTCCCTACACAGTCCCAAAAGCATTAAGTTCAGTGGAGGTAAGGAGTAACCAATGCAAAAGAATAACTTGCCTTTACTTCTTGTTGGGGTAATTCCTCCCCCCCCCCCCCTCCCAATCTAATTGTCTGACAAACCATATGCTCCTTAATGTAGCCCTGCAGCTATTTTAAGTGTGTTTCCTTCATGTTAGTTCCAATGGCAGTTTTACAAACCACGGTATTTTACTTAGTCCTCTGCGCTTGTATCCGCCCCTTTGAGTCCACTGGCAAATGAATATAAGGGTGAGTTCTGTTCAATGTCATGGTTATTGGATATTTCATGTAAATTCTCCAAATTTTAATGATATGGGTATTTTGGTTGCATTTTTCTCGTACATATTTGATTAAATACTCTTGAGGAGTAACATTGAGAGCGAGTGGAAAATGCCACAAATCTTTAGCATTCAGGGCCGTGTATATCTCCACATTGGCTCATGGAATCGTCCATTTTGAACAGTCAGAGTTTATTTTTTCTCCCCATCCCATGGCTACATTACCTCATCTCAGATCACTATGTTATGTTAAGAATCGCTCTCAGTAGAAAAGTGTCTGGTAGCACACGCAGTCCTTATTTAATCACCATATAACTCCCCCTTCTCGCCACTCTGATACCGTTATTGTGGCTTAAGTCATCTGACACACAATGGAAGAACCTCAAAGAAAAAGGGATGAAAATTTATTAAGACTATTCTCCATATTCAACCATGGTTATACCTGTATGTTGTTGTAATGAGAGAACGACTGGAACGTACGGAAATGAAATTATTGATTTTCTGCAGAAAGGTGGCCGCTTATAAGTTCTCAGGATAAAAGTGTCCCAGGCTAAGGGTGTGTGTTCTTTTCCTATGAAGTGTGCGAGTGAAATATTAAACTATGCCCATTTTAAAAGGTGAACTGCGGTGGGAAATCAACGTGGCAATGTGGCTGAATATTGCACATAATATTTTTGTGTTTAATTTAAAAAAGTAGATGTATGGATTCAAAATTTACTAGTAAATCATGAATTAAATAAGTCAGTTGGAGTGGATTGTTGATAATAACGATTTAATTTCAATTTCCATGAAACTTCTGTAATACATTTTTATCATGCCATGCTCATCAATTGTTTCTTGTATTTTATTTTTATCAGTAAAGGAGTCTTTTTGTATCCTCCATTTATATGTTAGTTGTTCCATATTTATTGAAAGTATTTAGGAATTGTGCATGGCAAAATTTATTATTGGCCTTAGAGTTTCTTGTACATCTCCCTTTATAATTAATATTTTATAGTTGTACTTGAAAGACAAGGATAAATCGACTTAGTAACAATGTTTCATTTTGAGCATTCTTGCTAGTTCCATTCACATTAGGTTTAAATCATTAGGGCATTGCCAAATGCTCATTGGTACTAGAAACAGGTAAATTCAAGGAAAAACAGCAAATTCAAGATGTTGATATTTTTACATTGTAAAAATTTATTTTGTCTAATATCAACAAGGTAATCTGTG